>NC_141349.1:39067775-39365275 GCF_057382095.1 Aulonocara sp. 'chitande type north' Nkhata Bay | reverse complement strand
GGCGTGCACACACGTAGAGCTGATTCTTCAGCTCAGGTACGACTGACACCTTAATAGTTTTGCACAGTCTAGTATGCGATCAAGTCATTATTATTCACTGACTTTTGTTACTGTCCTGTCACCTCGCTCACTTTGGAGATCAGCTGATTTGACACCGAACACTGTCTTGCATTCACACACAACACAGGAATAACATCACACATTCTCACTCTGATCTTTATTTTACATGTACCAAAAGAAAACCGTAGCTGGCATAGTGGTAGCAGTGGAGCAGGTAGTCCAGGGGTTGAATCCACCGCCCGGCTGGGTCCCTTCTGCATGGAGTGTGCATGTTTTCCCTGTGCCTATGAGGTTTTCTTCAGGTTCTCTGGTTTGTACCGTGATCCAAAGACATATTTGTGAAGTTAGCTGAATGTTTGTCTTTCTGTGTACCCAGCCTCTTGTCGCATGTAAGCTGGGATAGGCTCCAACCGTCCCGTGAGCCTGTATTGTGTAAACGGATGGATGGAAAACAACACACTTCATTTTTGAGAGCAACAAATACACGTGCTGGAATAAAGAGGTAGCTGCTACATCACTAATGGTTTGTGTCACAGAACTGTAGGTTAATGATTTGGGCCCCTAAATTTGAACACACAGGTGTTAGCCAGAGCCCAGGTTGTTCTGCTGCTGCTGTCCTGATCTGCCGCCTCTCAGTGCCTGATGCGTCTGATGGACTGGATCTTTGGAGTCTGACAGTGAGAGCCCCAGTTCCTCCAGTGCTGGTAATCTCCGCTGTGCCTCTCACACTCCATGATGTACTGCTGGCCTCTGTAGCCGGGGTACTCATAGCACACAAAGCTGTGGAAACGCAGAGGCAGGAGGAGGAGATTCATTAAGAACAGTCACTATGTGGATGACTAAATGAATGCAAACATATCTTTGATATTACTGCACAACTATATGATTTTAGTGATTAGTCAACAAATCTGTGACAGGCACATAACCGTATGCCAATTTTATTTGAGGGCTTGTTTTGGTGAAAAATCGTCGTAAATAACAAATGTGTCATGACGAATTCAGTGGAAATGTGTAAACAAAAATATGTCATGTTAGCTGCTCTTTGAGGCTGTGACACTCATAATAAATAACACCAAAGTCCGGCAGTTGATATGACAGGACACACCAGAAATGTGAGAGGTTGTCACATCGGCACACGAGCCGCTACCCTGATAAGCAGACCGTGTAGACCCTTCATATTTTAGCATGCTCATTAAAATGTTTTTTTATTTTGCAGACATTCAGTCATAAAGAAAAGAGCAGAGGCCAGGCTGAAGAGGATAATAAAAAGATATTGCACTTCACCCCAGGGGAAACATGGACATCTAGAAAAGACTGAATGTCACGCTACAGGCTGAGATATTTCCCAGTTGGCCAAAGCAGTTGCCTGATTCACACGACCGTCTCTGTTAACTGTGTTAAAAATAACTGTGTCATCCTTTTAAAGCTGCTAAAAAACACAAAATAAAGATGAAAGTAGCTCTCTGAACCTTTCTATACGTCACATGCCATACATACACGTGACAGCGCAAATGTTTGACACAATCAGACCAGATGCTAGAGAGTTTATCACCTGCCCGTCGCGGTTAGGGATATTTTTGTGTTCAGAAAGTTTTACTTCCCCCGTTTTGTTAGTTCTTCCACATTTGTAATGATCTGCCCCGCCCACATTAGCATCATCTGTGTTTACCTAGTCGAACCTGCTTCTCATCAGCTAATTACTTACTTCTGCGCACTCAGACTTTGCAGCGTTCTGCAGCTAGTATTTCTCACTTTTTCTTCTTTGTTTTTGTCCGTTTGTTGCTTTGTTGACTGACTTCCGGCTACTGTACGATCTAAGCTTGGATTATATATTTACTCTACAGTCTCCTCTCTTCTGAGTTGTTGCACTGTTAACTCCCTAATACACTGCACAGAGTGTGCATCGGCGAGCATCTTCACCTAAACATCACTGACAGCACTGCTGATGCAAAGCATCTCCTGCTCTGCGATCCACGTTTCAAAAAGATAACTTGGAACAGAGCCTCAGTTTTATTCTCTCAACCTTTTGTTGAAGCTCATGTGTGAAATGTAGAGCACTAAGCGTGTATTTTAAAATAAAAATATGTCTCCTGGAAGGGAATAAAGTCTTGCTCGGAATGTTGACAGTGAAGCCCTTTTTCACACATGCATTTAAGACATATTTGCAATTGGGGCTTATTTTAAAGTAATGTCAATTCAACATGATGTGACACAACACGATCATGAATTTATTAGCTACAATTGTAATAGTGCTGTAGTTCATGATCTCAGATGTAACTGTGATCTACTCTATCAAAAGAAAACTTTGTTTTTTAAATTACACAGAAAAGTTGAAGGACAGAAGCTTTGGTCACATAGCTGACCACCTTAAATCACTGAAATAACCTATTAAAACAAAATATTCTTTTTAAAAAAAATCCGAGGTAAAAACACTTGGTCTTTGTAAGACCTGCAGCCTCCTCTCTCTCCTCTCCGGTGCATTTTAGTAACTGACACAATTTTCAGTACTGACATCTCAGATCATTTCTAGGTCACAGTCAGAAGGTGGAGACGAGACGAGGAGGCACAAATTAAAGATATAATGTACAGTCAGGCCCATTTGAGAGTTTAGCAGATAATCTGGTGACATGGTGGATCATGTGACCTACCTCCTGCATACCTCAAAACTTCCTCATCAAAACAAATTGAGCCTTTCGAGTTGAGAGAAAATACCACACAAGAAAAGTCATGTAAGAAAGAACGACTCTAGACGTTTCAGGAGTGTGAAAGTGACTTGAGCATGTAAATCAGGGTGTGTCTTTAGTCTCAGTTCTTAATGGATTTTGTTCTCCTCTATCTATGCAGCTGCTTTCAAATCAGTTTTATTTACTCCCCAAAGTATTTTATATTGTAATGGAAACATTATGAAGAGATGCCCAATGATCCCCAATGTGCAAGCACTTGGAGAGCAAGCATCTTTGAAGCCACTCATGTTGGCTTTTACTTAAACTTGAAGAATTAAGGAGGAACGTGTCTAACTTACGCGCCACACTGCACATGCATGGAGCCCACCTCGGGCATGAACCAGCCCATGGCCTCCAGGGAGGGGTAGTCGTCACACAGCTCGGTGCAACGCCCCATGAAGTTTTCCCTCTCAAAGATCATCATACGGCTGCTGTGGTGAGACTTTGGAAATAGAGAAAAAGAAACAGACTAATGTTAGCGCAGAGGGAGCACAGATTTAGCTGTGAGCTGTCTGATTTCTATTTTTGAGCTGTCTCAGTCACCCGCTGTGTGGCTCACTGCACCTTCTGTCACTCACTATCATCATCTCTCTCACTCCCGCTTATTTTGTACCCTTTCATTTTTGTATCCCCCAACCCTTTCCTCCCTCTGCTGCTACTCACAGCACAGTAGATGGGGCGGAATGACATGAAGCGTTCAGTGTGGTAGGACAGAGAGCCGCTGTAGGCTTCCCAGTTGGGGTACTCGCCCCTCTCCAGGATGAACTGCTGGCCTTGGAAATCATGGTGCTCAAAACCCACCCAGCTGGAAAAAAGAGTGGCAGAGGTAAAAATATCAGAGCAAAAATGGTAATCAGCACAGTTTGAAATCAGTCTGAACATAAATCAGACAAGTGACATCAGACAGGATGAGAGGGCCTGCTCGTCAGCCTCATGAGTGCTGATGCATCATGTCGTAAGCTGTGAGTGTCCTATTTTGGATTTTTTTTTCTGGTTTTTTGCACACACGCAAAATTAAAAACAGAATTCTCGAACTCATATTTACAACCAACAGGTCAGCCATCATCTTATGTAACTTTCCCACAATGAGTTATCAGCCATTAACAAGACTTAATGTGGAGCAAGAATGCGTTAATACGTACTAATTCAGAGAGATCTGAATGTTTGATATGTTTGAACTTCAAAAACACCAGGGATAAAATTGTTGTGCAGTCCCACATGTCATCCTATTCCTACAAGACAAAGGACCAAAAAGTGAAAAACAATCCTGAAAGTGTTTTTTCCCCACCAAATGATGTCTGAGAAAGAAAAAGTTGTGAATAAAAGACTGCCTGTCTTGAGTCTGACTAACATACATTTTTTAAAGACAATGGAGAGAACGTAACACAATGCACTGCAACTTCTGTTTTTTTTATTGACCAAACAGCTGTCAGTGTTTTTTCCTACCTGCTCTGAAATGGGATTTTGTACCCAAATCAATACTTCATAAAAAATGTATCAACAAACTAAAAGAAGTTTCAGCTCAACTTTTCCCCCCAGTGTTCAGATAATGTTGTGTAAATGTATCTGAAAGAATGTATATCAACACAGATAAAAGGGGAAGTAATCAAGCTACAATGTTTGATGGTATTTTTACTCTCCTGTAGTTCATTTTAAATAGTCTAAAAATTTGGATCACTACTCTACAATCTTCTTCTTTCAGCTATTCCTTTTAGAGGATGCTAGGGACAGCGGATCATCTGCCTCCGTCTCCCCCTGAACCTAGCATCCTCTTCTGTTACACCGACCCCATATGTCCTCCTTCAATACATCTACAAACTTTCTCTGTGGTCTTCCTCGTTTCTCCTGCCTGGCAGTTCCATTTTTAACATCCTTTGTCCAGTATATCCTCTAGCCCTCCTCTGCACATGCCAACATGGCCTCAGCCTTGGCTCTCTACATCCTCGGTTATATTCATTTCAGATCCTGTCCCTCCTGGTCACTCCCAACAAAAATCTAAGCATCTTCAGCTCTGCCGCCTCCAGCTCAGGCAGATAAAGTTCTTTTCTGTGCTTACTGCACCACTGCAACACAATGTTTTTAAAAAGTATCTATTTGTAATTAAATTAGTCTTAGATAAAAATTGCAACCAAAATCTGAGTTGTGTCCACACAATAAAACTGCCAAAAAATTTTTGAGGAGTATTTTTGATAGAAACACTTAAGTGAACTTTACTTGACCCTCCCCAGGCCAACCGAGAGAGTTTTTTGAGGCGCTGTCACATTGCCCATTTTTCAATAGTCTGTGCCTTTTGATAAAAGTGACCAACGGGGACTATTGTGCATGTGACTTGAATTAATAGAATCATTTTCTGATTGGTCGACATGGTAAATTTTCCATCAATAGGAAAGGGTTTCTTTGTTTTTGTTCGCAAGCAGAGAGTGCTTCTGGGTGCTTTCCTTAGAAAACGCAGTTTTAGTGTTTCTTCCTGCAGTAAACATAGTGATAGTATTCAGGAAAAAACATTGCGTATATTTTTTTTTATCATGACTCTGGTTTTACGTGGCCTATCAACGCAATTTAAAAACTGGTATATAGTTTTAAGTCCCCACTTTTGTTCCCACAAAATAGTAACACATTTGCACAGAGGAAGGGAGTACAAATAGCTGACACTGCGCTGTTAGTGAAAAGCAGAGCTCACCATCTTTTACTTTTCAGTGTGTTTTTCCACTGATAAGATAGAACTGGCGAAAGCAGCATGTGTTTGGAGAATCACTACTCTGGCAGGCTTTACACACCATGACTAAGGCCTGGGCGGTTACGTATGAAGATACAAGCAGCAACGATTTGGTCCTAAGTGCGTCAGACACAAGTTTGCTCTTACACTCAGCGTTAAGAATAAATACATGCATAAATGTCCCAGAGCGTTACATCTAGTGCTCTGCTCCTAAATTAAGAGAAGTCCAAAGACTTTCTGATCCTGTGAGACATCACCAGCAGACAGCTGCATTATTTACAGAGGAAGGGACTACACTTTCCTTTAGGAATCACAACTTGAGCCTCACAGTTCAAGTTGTGAGTCTGATAAAACTTTCTGACACATTTCTGACACTGATAAAACTGACACATTTCTATACATTTTAGGAACAAATATGTGGGTCACATTAAAGTCCTTAAGAATATATGATCAAAATGAGCTTCTTGTTATGTTTTACATAAACACAAACAAATCTGCAAATGACGGAAATGTCACACATGTTCATGCTCAACCAAGAACATAATATTTGAATCCACGAGTCAGGATGGTGAGGGCTACTGATTACTCCTGGGCTGGCTGAGTTTAAACCTAAGATAAATGTATCATGACAGTGTAAAACTATTTAAACCTGTAAAGTGTCCTTTAAAGTGGAAAATGAAAAGTGGAGCAGTCCTTTTAATGATAAAACAGCAGGAGCTACTGATTGAATGTGTGGCTCTGCTCAGTTTTTCAGAACTTTACAGCAAAGTTTAGCCCAGTATTCAACAACATGTTGCAAATGTACATTTGTGCTTAACTATCAAGATTTTCTTTTGCAATAAAGGCTTTAAAAACACCTGTTAGCAGTTAGCTAGTGAACTAAAAAGTCAGAAAGTGAGAGCTAGGTAAGACGAAAAACAGCTACAAGGAATTTGAAAGATTTGAAATACATCACTCTTTTCTCCAGATGGAGGGGGAAAAAGTTATTAATCACAATTATAAGTGAACAGTTCACCCAAAAATCAAATGAAGTCTTAAAAAAAAGCCCAAAATATCCACAAACCTTGTTGTGAACAGTTTTCTTGTCTGTCCACTTCCACCGCTAACCTCACAGCGCAGAAGAAAGAGTCTCTAACCTGACAGTGTGAAAGGAGGGTGTCCCCCTTCAGCTGTGTTAATGTTAGCTAGCTGCACCCACTCTTGGCTGGTGAATGAAAGAAATATGTCCTACATAAAATCTTTCAGAACAAAATTGCTTGTGGCTTTTGTTTTGTTTGTGTTTGGGTCATGATTTCTGGAAGGGCCCATTGCTCCTGTCCGGAGAACAGTCCAGTGCATTTTCTGGAGCTTTGGACAAAGCAAGCATCTCATTTCATTATAATCAAAAGCAAAATCATGTACATACACACGGAGCATCACAGGCAAGAGGATAATTTTAAAATGTAATTCAGATTTTTGTCTCTTAAATAGACGATTCCTTTACAACTTCTGTACTTGGTTATTTAATGGTTTATGATGGTTGGGTAGTCAGCACGTTCATCTATTTGTTGCTGAAAATTAGCACGATATTTTGATACCAAAAGGAGTAGAAATATAAACTCACATAAATAGAAATACTCTGCTCAAGTGCTTCAAAGCAGGTACTCAACTTACTTCTCACCACGGATAACTCCAAACTCTACAACAGGGATGTCAAACTTGTTTTACATACACTTTGATCTGAAGTGGGCCGGACTAGTGAAGGACACTGAACTAAATATTTAATCCCTGAGATGAACTAATGTAGAATTAAAGAAATAAAATTGCAATTCCAACAGTACGTCTCAGTTTTTCCATAATCAATGTGTAAAATTACTGTAAAAGTTCTGGTAGCTCATTAACTAGACTGCCCCATATTTATAAAACATAAAGTTTTTATTAATTCACACTTTTAATGAAGTTTTACAGTAGATAATAGTTTATTGCCTGTTAATTCACTACTTTGTAGTACGAAGGACAACAGAGGAGGTCTTTATGAATAGAAGAAGCTGTAAAACCTATGAAAATACAGTAAAAAGTTTAAAATCTGCACAGTCCTTCACAAAGCTGTCCAGTGGACTCGTCCTTGCTGGGTTGATTAGGGCCCCCAGGGCTTATGTTTGACATCCCTGCTCTAAAATATCTAAACTCATTAAGAAATTGAAATATCTGAGTAGCACAAAGTGTTTCCAGTCCAGTAAAGCTTCACGAAAGGTTATTATAACAGCACTGGTAGTACATAATGGATATCATTTTTTAAAGCTACTCTAAACAGATAGTTCTTTCTAAAAGCATCATCTTTATCTGAGAGATCCTGACACTGACCTTCACATACAAGCAATTAAAAAAAGGTGCACAGCAAGCTATAAAAATAAAACCACTCATGTGGCCTTAAAGAATAAATGATGAGGAATGTATAACAGCCTTTAAAGCCAGAAATGGTGAAAGCAATTTGAATGTCTTTAAAATAAAAGACTCCTTTTCACCCCCCATTACTGCCTTGGTGTGTGAACCCTACATGTAGGATGCAGTGGCCTTCGTGGTGGCATGTTTGGTAGTGGGTGCCTCATTCTCTACCCTTGTATCACAGAGACACAATTACATAAACACACACACACACACACACACACACACACACACACACACACACACACACACACACACACACACACAGTCAGCTGTCCACAGAGACTTGCAGGCGTACAGGCTGTGTGACTCACGCTCCACTCTCCACTCGGATGGAGCGGATGTTGTCCATACCACAGTTGTGGATGTTGCAGCACTCAGAAGTGAACTCCAGACACTTGCCCTGGAAATGCTCCTGCTCAAACACAGTCACCTGCGCATGGGGGGAGACACGGAGAATGGGTGAAGCTGGGCATGTTTACACTTTACATTTATGAGTGCAAATAAAAAGTGTGTGAATTCACCTTAAAGAAAGGAGCAGTGTCCATTCTAGGGAACATCATAGGTGAGGTCATGTGGGCTCTAACGACTCTATTCATTTCTAGAGTAAAGAGAGATAAAGAGCATGAATGAGAATATGTACAGGCATTAAAATGCAGCATGTCTGGAGTAGTTTTTAAAATCACAGCAACAGTTTCTGTTTGAGATTTCTTTCTGTATAAATTTAACCTCCACCTTCTCATATCTGCAATAGGACCAATCAGGCCCGTTTAATCAATTAAACCACCCCGTGGGAAAGTTTTGAAGCAGGAAATTTCCGGGTCATCTTACCTGGATGCGCTGCTGACACTCCTCACAATCTAAATGCCGTTGGCATAGACTTTGGTCTGAACCTGGAGGTTCTTTTTTATACTGGCGTTCACGCGGGATGCTCATGCTCGTTAGTGTGCGCGTGCGCCCTTCTTTTCCAATGACGTGAAAGCGGTGAGTGTTTGAAGTAGGACAGGAACATGACCGATGTCTTCCGGCTAAATTCTTCAAAATTAAAGTACAACACTAGCTCTTTATACTCTTAGAATATATATATATATATATATATATATATATATATATATATATATATATATATATATATATATATATATATATATATATATATATATATATATATATATATATATATATTATTATTATTATTATTATTATCTTCTATCAGCTTGTCACAGAGAAGCTAACTTGCCGACATATTCAATTACATTTTTAAGTCCTCAAGTTAGTGTTGTTTTTATTCCTGCTTGTTTATTCTGATTCAAACAAATTTACAACTTACTGAATCACTTTCACAGCATCAGCAGCAAGCATTCTGAAGTCATAAGCTTTAAGTTCTGAGATTAGTAAATTTTGCTTACAGAAGATAAATAAAATAATCACTTCGCAAATATTGAGTGTATTTTGTATATTAATCATATCGACGCCTAATATGTGGAGCCCCCTCAACATTTATTTTGAAGGTAGCTTGAGGAAAACTTCCGGTAAGTGTGGGAAAATTGCCGCAGGTGAGAAAATGATCGCTCCTGGCGTCGTGCGTAAAAACGGTTTGTGCACGCGCAACTGCGAATTTACGCACGGGCTCATTGCTCGCGTTCCATGTCCCCCACACGCCCACCCCCTTACCTTCCCCCCCCCCCCCCCTCTCTCTCTCTCTCTCTTTTTGTAACCCTATGGGGCCTGTCGACTCAGCAGATCATATAGAGCGCAGTCACAGAGATGCGGGCGATGAATGCGTGGCTGTTTTTAGTCTATTCGTATAGGTCAGCAGTGCCATCGTATAGAGCAACAATGGCCGGGGCTATAGGCAGAGAATGAGGAGGATTTGGAGAGTCATCCGGGGAGTCTGTTTAAATGGTGGCTTCCAAAAGTGGAGGAAATTGGGACCGAATAATTAAATTCAATACGTTATTGATAACTGTTAATTAATAATGCATGTTATATAGATTCTATAAAAGAAAGCGTAAAAGTTGTGAAAAAATACAAGGAAAGTGGTTTTGACATCACTGCGAGCCTTTGACAGATCATTTTGACCCTTCAGTTGTTTTAAACCTCCTTCGGTCAGCCCCTTGCTGCTTGACATTTCATCAACAGAGCCTCAAATTCTCCTTAACATGTTTAACATCACACAGGCAAACACACACAAAACACACACATGAAAAGGCAGTGGCTAAGTGGCTAAGTCACGACTCCCAGCTTTTATCCTGCTGTGCTCTAAAAAAATGTACTCACACTGTGTGGATTTGTCCAGAAGAAACTTGTCTTGGACAAAGTGCTTCGATCTGCTGTTTTACATGAAAGACATGAATGAGGCTGGACAGAGGTTTCATTTGGGTGTCGGAGGGAGAAAGCATTAAGCAGATCTTTGGGGGAAAAAACCCATGAAATCTGATAGTTGTTACTGTTAGCAGAAGGGGTTTTACAAAAGTATCACATTAAATATTTAATAGTCGTATTTTCAGAGGCTCAAAACTAATTGGACAAAAATATTTTAAATGTAATTATTCTTTTTAATTAAATGTCAGGCAGTCAGCGACTACCTGACATTTAAAACCCATCTAGATCACAAAATTTTGCGTGTCCTCCAGTGAGATGCTCTGCCAGGCCACAGCTGCCCTCAGTTGCTGCTGTGTTGTGGGCTTCTCTGCCCTTCAGTTTTGTCTTCAGTGACTGAAAAGCACGTTTTATTGGGCTGAGATCAAGTGACAATCTTGCACTTTTCAATATCAATTTGCACTGTCTGATCAGCCCTGTACACTTCAGAATTCATCCTACTACTTCTGTCAACGTCAATAAACACCAGCGGCCCACTTCAACTAGCAGCCATATGTGGCCACGGCATAGCATTGCCTCACCGTCTTTTCTCTTCTAATATATATATATATATATATATATATATATATATATATATATATATATATATATATATATATATATATCCATCTGAAACGCAAATATGTTTAGGTTTCATGTTTTAGGCAACAAGGACCGATGGTGTTGTCTGCTGTACACACTGTAAAGACCTATGAGGTATATTTGGCAATAGTGAAATTATAGAAATAACTATACAAACTAAGTTGACTCACAACTATAATTAACTAACCTTTCATTTCACTGATACACATATGAGAAGTTTTTTAGTGCTGTGCTGTAAATGTCAGCTTCACAAATTATATGATGAAAAATAGACACATAGAGGGTTCAGTAGATGGTTTTTCAGTCATTGTAGAAATTGTTGTAAAAGCTCCCGGTGAAGGGGATGAAACTGGATTTGAGTCATTTAGCAAAATGGGCTGTCTTTGTTAAACACGGGATATAAAAACAAGCCTATGTATGAAAAGTAAAGCATACAATGTCATTAAAGGCAAAGCTAATCTAGCATATTTTTCCCCAAGTAAGAAAAACCAATCAAACCAGTATTCAGCCATTATTCAGAGTATTTCACATTTGTGGAGATGCATCCACTGTGCTCCACATATCAATCAATGGGCTCTTTGAAGAGGATCTTTTATCAAAGCACATGGAAAATGTCACAGTTTTGTTGGCTATTTCATTATTCGATGCCAGATCTACTAAAACATGTTAGTACACATGCCTTGCATATATGATCTGACTTTATATTGTATAAAGACTGCCTCTTCCATAATTCTGCATAGTATTTGAAGTTGTGTTAGGTTGTTACAAAGAGATTTATGCTGAAAAATGCATTAATTTCCTGCTTTAAAATGTAACGGGAATTTTATTATATACACAACTGCTTACATGTTTACAGCCAGTTGGACATGGCTCTGTTTTTGAAAGAAGTCAGTTTGCTTTCATCTATTATAATATGTCACTATTCAGAAGGTTTGTAAATAATAATTAATGGAATCAATAATCATAGCTTGTAACTTAAATTTAATGAAACATACACAGGTATATTTTCAGCAGCCATCACTTCTGTGTTCCAACAGCACACTGTGTTATCTAAAATAAGTTTATTATGCTAAAAGAAAAACTGGTCATCAGAACAAAATTTTCAAATAATTTCAGAACAGCTGGAAATAGTTTATCTATTTACAAAAACAATGCATTGGACTATTGGATTACATGAACCATCTTATGGGTTTAAATATAATAAAATAAAGATTCTTGAAGAATCTTGGTCTAGGTTATGAAGGGTATTTTATGCAGGAAGTTAAAAAAGGAAATATCATACAACAGAGTGTACAACTTTGTTCAGAAAACATTAAAGCTTTCTCTAACCAGAACAGAAACAAAACAAATGAATCTGCATCTTTAGCTTAAGGAACAGACGCATAACAGGTGGTTAGATTAAATGTGTTCCCAGCTGTGGGAAGGCGAGGTAAAGACAGGTCACCAGTCCATCACAGGAGCAACTCAGAGACACAGATAACACTCACAGTCACACCTATAGTGAAATATAATCGCCAGTTAATGTAACATGCATGTCTTTAGACTCTAGGAGGAACCTGTAGCACCCAGAGAGAACCTATAAAGGTGCAGCGAGAACATGCAAACGTCACACAGAAAGACTCCGGCTGGTTCAGGTGACATTGCTAACCACTGCGCCACCCAGACCTATCATTTATTTTCACTTTTGCTTATAGAAATTGTTTTCTGTCCATCTGTCTCCGACATGTCTTTGGAGTGTGGGAAGACACCTACAAGCAATACCCCAATCAGTTTAAACCCAGAACCAGCTAACAGCAAAGAGGTAAAAGTGCTGACCCTCCACGGCTTTGCTAAATCCATTTTCATGTGTATTATTGTGCTGTTTCCTGCTTCCCTTGTTTTTCTCCTTCAAGAGACTCTCTGCAGTCCTCAGCCACTTCACTGGGTCTGATTCACTCCTGCATCACTTCCTCCACTGACCTTTCAATGATGCTTAATTGAGCATAATGATTTGAGCAAATTCAAGTTTCAAAATTAATAAGTCTGAACATTGAATTGAAGACATGAATGGTTTTACCTGAATGCTCACAATCTCATGTAGCACTCAGCTGCACCTCATATTTCTCTCCTGTCGTCATCTGAAGCCTTGATGAAGCACAACACGCGACCTCGAATGCTACAACTACTTCCAGCTAACACTCACTGTAATATTTTACTGACCCATACAGGGAAAAAAGGCAAAGCTTTGATATAAAAGCCTTCTCCTACTGAGATGAACAGAGACAGAATCAGATTATTATCCATGCAAACCTTGAACCTCTTTGCTCACCCTGAGGTGCAGGCACTGGACCGTTATTGCTTCTCACAGCTTATTGTTTTTCCTGTTATTGTTTTTCCCAGCGCCTCTTTTTTTATAGCACTGAAGGGAACAGGAGGGAATGATTTTGCAATAGCAAAATAGCCAATGCTTGGCTGTCATTACACTGAAACTGTAAGGGCGTAGAAAAGTGCATTATCTCACATTACTCCAGCTGGACTGTCATTTCTTTCACTCAGTGCACGAGTTCATACAATGAGCAAGCTTTTATAAGGTTACTTTGTCTTTTGTTAACCTATCAAAATGTAGCAGATCACTGACGACAAGAAAAAAAAATTTACACAAAAATGTATTTGATTTCATTTGAAATTCACAATTCTAAAAATTTGCTTGTTTTAGCATTTGGCTAAAACAAAAGTCGATCCTGATTATAACTCCAGATGCGGTTAAGTCATCTGAGGTCGACCATATGTTGATATATCTGAGTTTGTCATATTTTCTTCCTCATATTATTTCAACCATATGCTCTGTCTCTCTTTCTGCCCGTCTCTCTCTCTTTGATGATGGGGGTATTTCTATTCTGTGGGGGCTGTGAGCTCAGCGAGTTTGTTTCTGTGTCTATAATCCCCTCTCTCTGGGCGCCAGCATATAAAAGCGACGAGGGGCCCCGCGCACTCTCACACAGACCACCAGTCTCAGGCCTGAGTCTACTCCTTTACGCACACACAGCCACAGGTAAGACAGTGGACAAACATACAGAACAGAACAGAAAGATAGAAACTTTTCACTAACCCAGAGGACAAGCTAGGAAGCTAATTATAACTGAAGTCAAATGTTGGCAAAAATGTGATTTTTCTTTTGTACGCAGCCAGCAGCTGTCAGTAAATGCACTTGGGCATATTCAGAAAAAAGCACTGGAGTTTAGAAACTAATGTTTACATTTTAAATTCCAATGGGGATCTGGGAATCAAGCTGGTTTCACAAATGCAGCATTGAAAGTGCAACATTTCAGATTCAGAGCCAAGAAAAGCTTCAACCTACTAAAATCTGCTTTTGATGAGTGTTTTTTTTTAGCTTTTGTTCTGAAGTAGATCTTAGTTGTGTAAAGGTTTTTGGGACATTTTCTGATTGGTTCTTTTAATGCCGATTACTTTAACACACATGTGCCAGCTTTGTAAATGCAGCATGCTTAGAAACTGTACAGAAATGACTCAGGATGTATGAATCTTTGAACCTTCTGAGCTGAGGACATTCATTTTTTCTAACAGGAAGGTAAAAATAACGAATGTATAAAGAAAAGAGTCTGTAAAGAACGACCCTCATTTTTGCTATTTTTGGTCATTCCTAATTCAACTTCAATCAGGATCAGATGAACATGTGAAAGCTAAAGGTCTTGTTTACTGAATAACAAATCATTATTCTTAAGTAAAGATTTTTTTACAACCTCTTAGTGTGACAGTAAAAGTCAAACTAGAGCTATAACAGCTTCTTTTTTTATCCCAGTCGTCATGTCTGCTGGAGGAGAGAAATCCAAGTCTGCTTCCCAGACTGATGGGAAAGCAGCTCAGACCAAGACGTCTGAGATGGGCTTAACATCTTACAAGGTACAGTATACACACACACACACACACACACACACACACACACACACACGTAAAACAGATGATTAAACATCACAAATACAGCATACAGTATTTTTCACACAGTGGGAAGCAGCTGGCCTCACACCACTGTAACAGTTTACCTTGTGAGCGGACGTCTGTTAGCGCGACCTGCTGGTTCTTATAGCTCTTTGAGGGGGTGGCTGACAACTATAACTGACAGAAAAAACCCCCAGTGTGTTAAATCACTGTGGAGGTAGCTGTCATAAAAACATTGGCACTTCATCTTTATCTCCCCGTGTCACACTTCCTGCTTCATATATCTTCCCTTGAATCTGAACCTACCTCAGTGACCTCCACTCCTATTTTCTTTGCTCCCCACTGCAATCGTTCAGATGTGGGTTTACGACCAGGAGAATTTCCAGGGCCGCTGTATTGAGATCAACGCCGAGTGCATGAACGTGTGTGACTTGGGCATGGACAAGGTGCGCTCCCTGCGTGTCGACTGTGGGCCGTAAGTATTCCGATTGCGTGCTGTGAGACGTATACACCCACATGTACTACTGTGGTACCCAGCAGCACCCACACTCCTCTAAGAGAAGAGCAGGTGATTTAACAGCTACACTCCACCATTATGTGACATTTCCCCACTTTGCATTTGGCATTATGCTGATGCTTTTATCCCGAGTGATTTTGCAGAGAGTACAGCAATGCAGAGAACTTTGGCTGCTAACATAATAAAGCACACAAAGCACAAGTGATGGAAGTATGTCAGTTAATAAAAGAAAATATAAGCAAGGAGATAAGGAGTAGTGCAACAAGGGACACATTTAAAAATCAAAGCAGCAGAGGCCAAGATCCTATAAGATTTTTACAAGCTGCACACTCCTCAAGAGGAGTCAGCTCATTCATTTGAGTGTAATCAGTGAGCTGACTCTTCTTGAGGGACGTTCAATGATCACTCTCCTTCCTCTCCTTTTCCCCGTCCTCAGCTTCGTGGGTTTTGAGCAGATGAACTTCTGTGGAGAAATGTTCATCTTGGAGAAGGGCGAGTACCCCCGCTGGGACTCTTGGAGCAACTGCCAGAAGAATGACTACCTGCTGTCCTTCAGGCCTGTCCGCATGGTGAGTCCTATGTTCCAGCCACTCAACTGGTGGAAGTTTGCTCTACTTTTATTTGCCTTCTTTACATCCTTATTCTCTTTTCCTCCTTCCTCATGCCCGCCACCTCGCAGGATCCCGAGAAGCACAAGATATGCCTGTATGAGGTTGGAGAATTCAAGGGCCGCAAGATGGAAATCATGGATGATGACGTTCCCAGCCTGTTTTCCTATGGTTTCACTGACAGGGTGGGCAGCATCATGGTCAGCTGTGGAACGTGAGTAGTTTGTGAAATTACAACATCTTATTGCATTTTTCCAAAGAGTTAAATGAGTAGAATAATACCACTCTGTAGTGTGCTAAATATGAGGCTAAAGCCAACATCCAGCTAGCTTAACTTTGCATAAAGACTGGAAACAGGGCTTAAGCTAACCTGGATCTTTTTTGAAAGTAATAGTCAGCTTAACAGCACATGCAAAGCTCACAAATTAACTTGCTATATGCTATGTGATTCCAACAAAACCATGAAACATTGGTATAAAACAAGAGTTTGTAGTTGTGGGCCTGATTTGGGTGCAGCAGCTCCAACAAGCTTGCTGTCAACGAGGTAACAAGCTAGCAAAGCACCCCATAAAACTCAGCTTTCATGAAGTTTTTACACTTCCTATTCTTTTAGAATTCAATAAACAATGTATAACATCTTAATTGGCGAACCTTAACAGTCTGGGGGTGTTTTTTGCAAGTGTGAAAGACCAAGACTTGAACTGTTTCAAGCCCCAAATATGAGTGCTATCAGCCTTGTGAACAAACAGAAATCTAGAAGACCTGCTTTTTCTTTAAGGCTGACTGTGAAGCTGTAACTCTGCTACCTTTTCCAGCCTTCTGGTTGATAAATCATGCATTTTTCAGCAGCACTGACCACAAACACCACACTCTGCTTTTGCAACAGCTGCGTCAAAAAAAGTCCAGCTCCTTTTACCATTTCTACATCGGTGGCGTCATTCTTAAACTGACAGAAACAGCACTCTGTCTGGTAATGTGCTCAGGAATAGAGGCTTTTTCATCAGCAGCTACATGAGGGTGTCACGAACGTCAGCAGCTCCATGTCTCTGTCTGCGCTCCCAGAGGCGTGGCAGCCAGCGTACACTGTTGTTTTATCTGCTGTGATTACTTTATTTGGACTGCTACCCGCAGTCTCCAAACAGGCAGCTGGAAGGCAGACGAGTCTGTGCTTTAACACCTAGAAGCATGATAAACAGATCGATGACATCATTTGTTCGATGTTTACTCTCTCTAAATTATTAGCATGTGTCCTTCTAGCATCTTTCATCATGTTTCTCACTTGTCTGCTGTTTCTGTTTCACCTCATGCTTTTTTGCTGCCTCACATTTTCTCTGCTGAACAGTTGCTGTCCAACCTTGTAATCCCTCTCTATTATTCCCTATCCTTGCCTCTCTTCTCCCTTTTTCTCTCCTCAGTTGGGTGGGTTACCAGTTCCCCGGCTACCGTGGCAGCCAGTTTCTGCTGGAGAAGGGTGATTACAGGCATTTCAATGAGTTTGGTGCCCGCTGCCCCCAGATGCAGTCCATTAGGCGCATTCGTGACATGCAGTGGCACCCACACGGCTGCTACACCATGTCCTCCAAGTGAAACCCACCGAGGGCGAGGAAGAGAGGGACTGGAGGAGAGGCGGAGGCCGAAGGCGGGCACAGAGATGGAGGTGGAGGAGGAAGAGCAAAGAAGGAGAGGAGGAGGGAGAGGGTGTAATAATGTTTCCCCTGTCCTTAAATCTCTTGACGGTTTGAGTGCAGGATGGGGGGAGTACATTAGGTTGTTATTTATAGTTGTGATTTAGCGGCCAATGAAAAGTTATTCAAAGTTTAGGAGGAGATAATTACGATAACCACAGAGACTGCTTCTCATAATAAATGCTCTCTCCATTTTTGTTCTTCCTCTCTCGCTGTCTCCATTTGTCAGCCTCTGGCTCCCCACTCTCCTCTCTCTCCTCCCCTCCCTCCCTCTCTCCCCTCACATATATTATTCCACATCTCACCAACGTCAGCGCTCGCTCGACCTGTCAGAGCCTGACTGAAGGGGTACCAGCGTAGATTTCTGTTTGTTTGTGTGAACGGGGCACTGAGACAGAAGAAAACAACCACAGAGACAAATGGCGGTGACTGCTCTTTGCTCAGATCCTGCTACCACACCAGCCTTAAACCCCAATAAATCATCTCACTACCTGCTTTACTTGGAATGACATTTTATTCAACAGACTTTTATATATATTTAGCAAATGCACAAAAAAACTGAACCCAGCATGAGACCCTGTTATATTTAGTAAAAACAGATCCTCAAATTAAAGCTGCTACAATCAATATTTTTTCGCCGTCTACAGAGGGAGCAACACCCCACAGCAGAATCAGCTGAGTCAGTCATTGTCTACAACTCTGTGGAGCCTTAAAGCACTCTCATGGCTATCATGGAACTATTTATCATAGCTGATGAACACTGTGCTGGATTCAATGGCTAAAGAGCCACAAAAGAACAACAGGGAGACTCAATAAGTATCAGCTAACTTGTAATACATTAGAGTGTTTCCAAAATAAGTCCTGTGCATTTGCATTTGCCACTCGTGTGTATAACAAGGGAACTCAGCGTGTAATAAGCACACCAAGTTAATTTTATCTGGTTTAAACACAGCTTTACTGTTGCTATTGTGACTCGTTTCTCTTAGCCTCGAGTGGCCCAAGGGATGTACGCATGCCAATTAAAGCTGGTTTTCAGGAATAGTTAGTCCAGGGAGTCTAACTAATTTTAGTCCATGAGCCTAATAATATCATAATACAGCCTATTATGAAAACGTCCACATTTAATTGACTGCACATTTAAATATACTGCCTGAGATTTCTTCAGAACAATCTGACTCATCTTAAAATGGATCCGTCATGTCCATCAACATGTTTTTACTCTTTGACTCTGCTAGAGTAGCTCTGTATCACTCACAGTTCAAAATAATCACTATTCTGTTCACATGTGCACTGGTGCAGCCTCTCGGTTCTTCTGTGCCTGAAAGCAGCTCATCTATTTCTTTAGGAAAAGTTGGTTCTGACTGGTTGTCCTTTGTAAACAAAAAGTTTGAAGAACAAGTTGGTGGAAGTTCTGTGATCAAAGTCAGAGATGTGAACCCGGGATATTATCATTTTAAGGAAATCTGCTCCATCGTATAAGGAAAGAAGAGGAAAAACAGTCCACCGTGATTTTCAGCACACTAAGTCTAAATAAATTGTCATTCTCTTTCTTCACTTTCTACACATCATCCAGCATGGCCAGATGGACTCTTGAGTGATTCAGTTCTTCCATCTATATTTGACATAACTGCTGGTCCAGCACACCTAAATCTTTGAATAACCTTTACAGAGGTTATTGGAATCAGATGTACAGAGATTTTAGCTTCATTACCACTTTGTTTCAGAAACCTTTGTGATGCCAGTATGAAATGTTGGCAATTGACGGAGTTTAATTTGTTGTCATTTGAAACCTGAGGTATATTTTTGTCACATGGCTAAAGGAAAAAGAGCCAAGTTTGGAATCGGGAGGGATGCAGGATTTAACAAAAATCAAGCTATTTAATTAGACTGCTTTATATACTCACACACTGCGGGCTAATGGGGATTAGACAACTGGGAGGAAATGAGATCAGGTGTACACAATCCACATAAAAGACAACTAGATAACTAGTTGTAAGACAAACTTCAAAAAATGGTGGTTGCTGCATTTGTACATCACATACAACCTGATCTCAGATCTCCAGAAGTGTTTGATCATGCAGCTGAGAGGGAAAATAACAAAACAGGAAAATAAACTTTAGATCTGAGTTGGCAAGAGAGGGTTATCAACGTATCAATATTAAAGAATCCCTTCATATTTTAAGAGCTAAAAAACTTGGTTGCGGATCAGAAACACGGTTCTGTGCTTCTTTTTGATTTTTAGCTTTCACTGTGCAGAGTGGTGCATCTGCACAGTTTGACAGATGAAAGCTGTTTTCAGATTAATTTGCTGGAAGTAGAAAGTTTTTCGGAGCTCCCCTATAATAAGACAAGTATATGCGAGCAGGAGTCATTCAAGGGATTGGAAGTCGATCCTGCCCCAGTTACCAACTTTCTGAAGTGTAACGTGGATAGTTGAACCTGTGCTGCTCTCTCCATGACGTAAGAAACATTCGCAAATATATTTAAAACAGATACATTTGCGTATTCATAACATCATTGAGAGAGGACCGAACATTAAAAAAAATCCTCTTCTAACTTATTTAAAACAATGTTCATGCACGCTGTAAAGTTCAACAGCTCACTTGTGTGACTTGCAAACTAGAATGTTAAACATATTTAGTATCTTGGACTTAATAAATGTTAAAAGCTATTTGTTAAAATTCCCCACAGACTCACCTTTTTAAAATCCTGAACTAGAAAACTAGAAAAGCAGGTGACATTACAGCACATGAGACTTAAACGATACACTGCCAGCACCCGACCACTGCAAACCACAGGAGGCAAACGAATGCCCTGTGTCCATCTTCCCATGGATCAGAGCTATTTTGGCATCACGGGGGAGACGTTCACAAAACTGGGTGAGACTTTAATGCTGTGGCTGATGGCTCTGTTATTAAACACCACACCAAAGAGTCTGCCTTTCTCAGAAAATCAACTTTTCTTGATTCCATAAACTCCAAGTAACTCAAAGAATACAGCATCCCAATAAATCTGTTACTTTAGAGAACATCTAGAGGCAATTTACAGTTTCTATCCCCAGTCCACCCACTGTGTATTCACCCGGCATAATGCCTGCTCCAAAGATGCAGATTTAATTTGTACTGATGGAAAGCAATTTGGACCAATTTGTTATTCTATAAAAGAAAATCAAAATCTGTGCCACCGCAGCACTCTGTCTACAGCAGCACTTTAGGTCTTTCTCACCAAAGAGATCATTAATGGCCAGCTGTGCCAACGTCAGCACCAAAGACAGATATGACTGCATTTTAGCACATCCTTTTCCATATGTGATAAATTATGCAATGCTTTCTTCTTCCCCTCAAGCTTATGAAATATTCATGATACCAAACTCCATCATTCATGATGTAATCTGCACACGATATCGATGCTTTGCGGTTTATCAAGGGAATCATCAATGACATCAATTTTATAGAAGAGGGCTTTTGTATTGCTGAGTGTTTGAAATCATGCAAATATAATAAGGCAGCTTTCAGTAAACAGCGTTAGGCTATTATTCAATCACTATTAACCCAGAAATGATAGATATCGTACAGAAATATCTCCCTCCATTAGTTTTCACCACATCCAGCCCATTGATCATTGTTCTACTTTCTATTAGACACCAAAATTTGATTATTGACACTAATGACACAATCTAAAAGGACAATAGCTAATATAGCACAATGGAATTTTGAAGTAATTTGAAGCTTATTTATAGTATTGGGGTTCTTTTTCTCTCCTTCAGCACTACCTTGTTGAAAAGAGAGACAGTTTCCATTCACCTTTCTTTGCAGTCAAAAAATGCTGTCTAGTTGTATGATCATAAAACATGCAAGAAGTCCTTAAAGTTCAAACACCTGCACATTCTGATGAAATCCAGCGTGATGCACCTGCAATCCTACTCTTTGAGGCCTTCAGTTTTCACTTATGGTTGATTAAGTGTCAGACAATCGTCTGGCTGGGGCGTCGTGTCTTGTATGTTTGATTTGTCTATTATTAAACATATACAAGGATTTTTTGTTGTGCAAGTGCTTATGTGTCTGCTTTCTTTAAAACTGCAAATGTGAATTTTAGGTTAAGCGCCCAAGTCAGGTTCAGTGTTTCATTCCCAGGTGACTATATCAGTTGTTGTGCAGGGCTGCATATGCTTTGCAGCGCTGCACAATGAGTCAGTGTTTGCTGTTTCATATCATTCATAACATGGCTTTCATTTCAAAAGTGAGGGCTGAACCAACAATGATAGGATGCAGTCAAAGAGTGGACAGGAATGCCCTCTTTAGCAGGCCCACGAAATCACTGTCGAAATATGTCTGAGCTAAGCCAACTGGCAACCTCCGGGGTTCAAAAATAAAGGCAGAGCAGAAGTGCCAAAGGCTGGAGTTCCTCTAAAGACCACTTGAAAAGTGAATCAGTCCCCATAGATTATTATGTTAAACAGGATTAAAAGCAGGTTTACACACGTTGTTTCTTCCTCGTAACAGCTGGCAGGTGAGTGCATTTGTTCTCATGTATGTGGATGGCAGTAAAGCTTAAAGTGTGGGACAGGGCTGCTTTGATTTTTGGTGCCTCCCAAATATCAGCCTGGCCATGAAGACTGGATGACAAGGCAGATGTGCAAGACGAAAGTTTCAGTAGGTTTATCTTTGAGACACACAGTACAAACTAATCTGAGCAAAGTTTAACTAATTTGTAGTTTAAATTTTGATCATTTGATCAAAGTTTGATCATCATCAGACTTGTCTCGTGTTCTATCATTGAAAAGTTTTTAAAGTTGATTATGTGCATCTCTGAATTCCTGCAGTTAACAAGTGGAGATTATGTTTCGGAATTTCAGGAGCGGGACTATGCCTCCAAACACGCTCCTTCCGGCTGTCATCTATACAGGTTCCCCCAGTTCTGCAAGTCGATCTTTCTCGTTTATGTGCCTGAAAGTCGTCAGAGGGATATGTTTCTGTTCATCTTCAAAGGTCTCGTGGCAAAGCTGCCTTTTTACATCACCTCTGTGCTAGGCTGGTGCTCCAGGCCATATCAGACTCAATGTACTGACTGGCAATCACTGCAAGTGTGGACTGAGCTTGGAAAAACTGCTTCCATTTCTTTATGCTTCATCTGTTAGAACCTCTTTTAAAAGCACCCTAATTTATGTTTGTCATTACAAACCATTTAGCTTATTTCGTCACACTTTATTAATCTTGTATGTTTAATAATTATATCCTTTTTTCATATTTGCATTTTTATTTGTACTTATTTGGCCATGAAATGTTTTTTGTTTACTGACTAATCACTTTAGGTAATCATTTTTGCTGAAATGATCTGGAGCACTGATTAAAATATCATATACATAAACAGTGTGTGTTTATTGGAGAGGGATTTAGAGTAACTCTGAATGAAGTATTAAGACACGTTCAGTCCCTGAACTTAAATTAGAATCCCTGAGGTTAAATTTTAAAGGGTTGTGGGTTGCAGACGCTCGTTAATAATTCATACATTTTTGCATTTCAAATGTCATCACTGACTGATTCTGGGTCAGAGTTGGAAGAATTTACTCATTTCTGAGTTTTTCATCCTAGTTGCAACAACAAAGCCTTCTGAAGTGGGAGCTGCTGTTATTCATTCTTGCTAGATTCAAAACATAAAGAGACAAAACAAGGTCACAATATCAAAGACAGTAAAACTAAAACTAACGACACAGTAAGTCGTTTTCTGAAAGATGACTGAGATTGTTTATATTTTAAAGAATGAGTCCTTAAATGCTCTCCATATTTCAGACATTTTCAGTATTATTAATGAATTTACTAGAAGAATATTTGCAATATTTGCAATAATTAAAATGTAAAACGGCTGCAACTGCTAACTAAAAAAACAACTGTTAGTGGGTAGACTCATACCCTGGCCTTAGTGGCCTTAATTGAATATATTAATTTGTAAAACCAGAGTTTTTAATGTTTTGGATTTTTTTTCAGGGATTTGACTCACAGCTACACATCAGTTCTCAATTAAAATGTTTTCTAAAATACTGAAAGTCACATCTTAGCGAAGACACTAACAATAACATCATGTTTTCTTTTTTTAAATAACACTCAAAGTTTTTCCTTTTTCATACATAGGCCCACCAAGGTTGTCATTTTTTCCACTTCTTTTTCTCGGAACTGCAGAGTGGCTGTAAATACATATTTTGACATCATTTTCAATGTGCAAAGATTTCTGTGAGAGATCAAAATAACTCTGCAGCACTTCGGCTTCCTGGCATCTGCCTTAAAACATAATCTTTATTATTAAGAAACGGGAAATGTTAAAAATAAGAATGGTTTGCATTTATATAGTGCTTTTCACCCAAAGTGCTTTACAATTCCACTATTCATTCACTCTCACATTCACACACTGGTGATGGCAAGCTACAGTTGTAGCGCAGACTGACAGAAGCGAGGCTGCCATATCGCGCCATCGGCCCCTCTGGCCATCACCAGTAGGCGGTAGGTGAAGTGTCTTGCCCAAGGACACAATGACCGAGACTGTCTGAGCCAGGGCTCGAACCGGCAACCTTCCGGTTACAAGACGAACTGCAAACTCTTGAGCCACAATCGTTAAGTCTGTACAACAACATGCTTCAGTGTACCAGTTTATTTGAAATACATTTAAATATGCAATTCTTAACACATTAATCACATTAATCAAGGACAACTAACTTTTAAACCAACTTTAGAAATGAAATATACAAAAACAATAACTAAGTTCATATAAAGCTTCAAAGAAATTGATCCTTGCTATCCAGAATTAATGCTTTTGAGATAATTTTTTATCTTATACCCTCTTTTTATCCTTAATACAAAGGCATAAAGTATAAATTTTTTTAAAATGCAGCCAATGCATTAAAAAAAAGTTTGAAAAGCTGAATAAGTTTAACGAGTGGACAATCTGGACTGTACAGGAACTATGGGTGAAGAAATTCATAGCCCAAATCTTTCTTTTTAGAAAGATGGACTGAATTTTATGTGTCAATATTATCAAACACATTTTTAAAAAAAGTTTTCTAACTTTTATAAACCAGATTTTATGGCAGCCACAAGATTCTCCTTTCATAATCTGATATGTGTAAGGTTATTATATGTATCAGATATGATATTTCAACATATTAACTAAAAGAAAACCTACCAATGGGCAAAACTGATCCATGTGTAGTCAACTCTTTATAAAAGATTCATATCAGTTTGAACCTAACTTAATAACTAGTTTACAAACACAAAACTGCTTTAGGCATGATGTTAAGAAGTCATTGTGTTGCCTAGCAACCACCTGACAACATACTAATTGTAAACAATGCTATAGCATGTGCATGCTCTAGAGAAATAAAGCTCACAAATCAAAATACAAAGACAAACATTGCAACAGAGAAGGAAAATTGCTCCAGTAAAGTCCCCAGTTTTTACTCCCTGGGAAACAACATGACTTAACAAGTTTAATCGATTATAAAATATTTTAGCTCACCACTGGGTGATTCCAAATAAATAACAGTGCTCTTCTATCATTCTGCCTTTCAGACTCTTATTAGTGCAACCTGCCTTCTCCCCAGCTCTGCCTCACCCTGGTCATTCAAAGCCTGATTCAAGCCTCCATTTTCATCTTCACCACCATTAGCAAGACTCCAAAGGGTCCTGTCCTAATTTCTATAACTGCTGGGACTCCTGCTATGTTGGTTCATTAGAGTCTGATCACCAAATAGATGATTGATCATATTCTGTATGACAATAAAATATGTTCAGTTCTTCCAAATGACCTTTCCTTACGTTAGGGACAGATACCTTTATGTGAAAATACTACTCACTGACATGGTCGACTCTGCCAAGCCCTGCCCACCTGGTAGTTGATGCTTTCCTTTTTGCCTTAAGTGCCTGATTAAAAAACTAATTGCTTTGTTACTCCATTAGTAGCACCTAAAGCTGCTTTACTTTCCCTGAATTTAATATAATGCAGATTAAAAAGCAATTACAAATAAGGACTTCTGGGGCATGAATAACAAAGAGACATCAGGATGTCTTTTCCTTATCTGTCTTCACTCATCCCTTAGCCCCACGAATGGATTAAGCTGTCAAGTGAAAGTGGTCATCTATTTGATTAGTCAATCCACGGTGTTGGCTATGAGCACATTCACGTTTACCAGTTGATTGCAAGTACTTATATCTTCTAAACCTTTAGTCTATCAAAACTGTAGACCTTATTACTAACCACACACTAAGGTTTGAGGGATCTTCTAACATGGTTTCCCCCTGAGAACTAATCCATTAGTAAGCAGTGATTCTGTACATGTCATCTTGAACCTAACATTCTGTGGAGCAGGTTAGGTTGGACATTTACTAATGCTGCAAATGCAGGTTTGCTTGTTAAAAGAAACATTGAGAAAAATGTATGTTTATAGTCATTTTTGGAACTAGTTATTCTAAAATATACATTTACCATTATTACATTTGTTTTTATAAAGTTCTCTCCTGAAGCGGCCATCAGGAATTATTATATCATATGTTATTATATGAATGCATATTGTGCAATCAATGGAGAATTCTCAGAATGAATGAATGTAGCACAAAGTCATCACCACACTAACATGTAGGTGGAAAAAGCAACAAAAATAGCAAAAGCAATGGGAAGAAGTTTTCCAGCTGACTGAAAGTGAATATATCTCCACGTAAAGACACATCCAATGAGCTCAATAAATAAGCTCTCTTTGAGTCGTTTTGGTTTAATGTTGAGAAAAATTGTTTTTCCTGGGAACATGAAAGACTGGAGACAAGTGTGAATCCTCATCTGATGGATGAGTTTTTTCTTGCAGTGGCTAAATGGCTTCATAGAGTTATTTTAATAAGTGATGATGCACTTTCCTCATATTTTTAACATTCACTCAAACTTCTATGTAAAAAAGAGTCATACCCATTTTTACCAGAACACATTTCCTTGCAGACCCATTCCAGAAATAAACACTCTTGTTTTAGCTCAGCCGTCCTCAAGCATTCAAAATGGAGGGAAAGGCACACTTCACCTGTCACACTGGCACCCAGTTTAGTTCATTCTATAAATACACTGAGAAAAGACACCTACAAGGTGCTGTGAGCATTCCTCACTATGCAGTTAAATATGGATCGGAGGAGTATTGACGTCAGACTGACACGCACGCACTCACATGCACAGACACACAAGTTAACACACACATATGGGCCTTCACGTGTGAGTAGACCAGAGCGCAAGCTGGACCTCACACACACAAACATGCACGCACACACTCTAACACACTCTCACACTTTCGCTTCCTCTCTCTGTCTTACACACACACACACACACACACACACACACACACACACACACACACACACACACACACACACACACACACACACACACACACACACACACGAGGCTACTCTTATTTCTAGCCCTGCTTCTGATGTCACTCTGTGAATTGGGACTGTCTCAGCAGCGGATTATGGGAAGGCTTATGAGAGCTTAATGACTCCTTGAGGTACAATGCTGCTAAATAATGGGAAGAGTGAAAGAGAGCAAAGGATTAACATGCACACACAGATACACTCATGTTCAGCAAATCTTTCCCACAATCCGTTTGTAAAGCTCCACTTTTACTCCGTATTGGGATTTAATGTTGACTGCCTGGCTGGCTGCTTGCACAGGTAGTCCTTCACAAATTTCCCACGTGTGGTACTAATAAAGGTTATCTTATCTTATCTTATCACTCGCATCAGTAAGCATTGGCAAATTCATTATGAGCTAAAGACACGCAAAAGGTTTGGTGTGGCGGAAGAGGATGCTAGGCATAGGATGAGATGGAGGCTGATGATCCACTGCTGCAACCCTCTAAAAGGGGAGCAGCCAAAACACGAAGAAGAAAAAGAATTAAGAAGAAGGAATAAATCATTAGAAGCTGATGTAGAATATAAGATGTGTGCTCACCAGTGTTGCGACTAACGCGTTACTTAATAACGCATTAGTCCCAACACTGGTGCTCACACTTTGATAGCCAAGAATGTTCCTCATCACATTTCTTCTATAAGAATAGGGTCACGTAGGTATCGACCTTAAAGTGCATATAATAACATAAGCTACAAAATGAATCTGTGCAACCAAAAGATAGTATAAAGTATAAATAAATACACCTACTCTCAAGACCTTATATAAACAAATTCATGCCCATGACCTCAGGAGGTGGAACATCTCGCCCTGTAAGAGTCGTTCCTTTGGTCTCATGGAGAATAACTACATGTATAACTTCTCATCTGCTTAAACCTGAATGGGACTGTGGTGTGAATAGGATGACTCATGCTAAAAGGAATGCAAGGAGCTGAGCAATCTACATTGTTCAAACCTCATAGGGCAACAGATCTCAGAATAGCAGAGCTTTCTGGTTGCTTTGGGTAATTTCTTCTGCATAAAATGTTAGCAAATGTATATGCAATATGCCAGTAACTTTCAAACCTGACACCTGACATGCCACCTTTCCTATTTGCAGTGTTTTGACTTAGCTTTACACCTGAATGTGTTCCCACTCTGCTAACCTTTCCTCATTTGCTTTATTAGACAATTTCACACAATCCAAAAAAACTCTGGTGCTGCTTTTGGTTTGGATCAGTGTTTTGCCAAGTTTCTCTCCAAAGGGAGGATTGGTGTCCAATTGCATCTTTAGTTTGCTTGGCACCAGGTTAGCATTCAGCAACGTCTCTCAGCAGAGGAAACACTCGGGCTGAGAGCTGTTAACCTCCACAGCATCAGTTAGGGGTTTTCATGAGTTATGCTTTAATTACTGCCTCAGCCTTGTAACTGTGCAAACAAACTGGAAGCCTTGTGAAACATTCCTTAAGGATTTTTTGTTAATGAATAAAAATAATAAATACATAATAAATAAAATGTGCAAAGTCCTGATATAGTAAATGTTTGTAATCTTCTCTGTAGTTGTAAACTGGAGTAACAATGTATGGTTCTCACAAAAGTCAAAGGCACACCTGGACCTTTGAGTTTGGAACTGGCATCAGGAAAGTGAAAAATAAGTGGTACTAAAAGTAAACAGCTAAAGGAATTTTTTAATAATTGGTAGTAATAATTTCGCTTGAGTGGGTGGCAACAGTTCAGTAACATGACTGGGTATAAAAATGAGCATCTCAGAGAGGCAGACTTTCTCAGAAGCAAATATCTGCAATGAACTGCATCTGCAAATATGTTAAACTGCATAAGGCATCTATTACATTATTATAAGAGTCGCATGATGAACTGGAACTTTCATCAACTCAAAACATATGACAGGTGAGCATCATATATCAGACACGAATGAGACAACTTTCCTGTCATCCCTGTCTTCCAAGACATTTACAGATTATTTGTGATGTATGTACCCAAAAATGTCCATTTTCTTCATTTTAACATTTGACATGTTTTCTGTGTTTTACCGTGGATAAATATGGGTTTATGGGATCTGAAAATCAATGCATTTTCTTTTAAATTTACATTTTACACAGCTTCTGAACTGGAAATGGGCTCATAATCAGACTTCTGGTTGAGTATCCCTGCAGCAACTGAACCACAACATTAGCATGGGGAATGGCACAAACAAACCAGCGCTGTTTAGGTATTCAATACCTCAACTGGACACTAGGTTAGTAACTCATTTTCCCTGCCTGTGCGCAGGATAGGGGTTAAAAGTGATTCAGCACCTCATCTATAGCAGGGTTAGGCCACAGTAGGGTTGATAATCCACTTCTGTAATATCTAAATCAGAAAAAAGACTGTATTGGTGAACTACTTTAAGGGCTTTTATTCAAGCCTCCATTGCATGGCCAGTCCTCACAAACATGAACAGGTCAACTTTATCTGTGTCTTTGAACTGACTCTAGTTTTAAAAATCAGCTCTGTAGGATAGATTAGTTTCTAAAGCCTTTGTTTTATCCAGAAATCAAGGACTTGCTGTTATCATAAGTGCAGGTTAATGTTTTGCTGCCAAAGCTGTTTCCAGTGTGGAAAATTACGAAGTCATGATACACGGGCTGCAACATGTGTCTCATGTGGCTCAAAAAGATGAGCCGCATGAAGGCATCCACATGAATGGATGCCTGCATATTAAAATCCATCCTAAATTAGGAGCAACAAAAGCATCCTAAATAACAGCTGAACCAATTATTCATGTTTGTTCTTTATGTTACATATATCAAAATTGAAATCTTCCTCTGAGTGCAAGCAACCTTGTCTCACATCATCTAACACAAACGAACACTTTGACCCACTGGGTCTGATTACCGTATGCCCCACAGGGCATAGAGACACCCTCTATGCCCTGTGGAAATCAGATTTAACTGATAAAGCTAGCAAAGCAGAGCAGTGTGTCAAAAACAGCTATTTAAAAGACAGCTTCCACTGCTGCTCAGCAATAATCTCATTGACAAATGAGACATTTCCTGGAAAAAACTAATTTGGGTGTGACCTGCAAGGTAGGGCTTAGACACAAGCCAAGGGTTCAAAAATATTCTTCACTACAGGGATAAATATAGTTTTTCTTTGATAGTCTTCTCTAACAATATAAAAATAGCCCAGACCCAGAAGTGCTACCATATAAGATTAGAAAAGATGAGATGTGAAATCAAGTGCTACAATAGCCTAGAACAAAGTTACTTAAATAAATTAGAATATATCTTGTTAAAATAAAATATAGTGCATCCTATCTAGGTTAACTAGTGATTCTAAAATGACAATAAGTTGCATCTCTGTATCTTTAGTCTTGTGAAGGATTGTTGACCTGTCTGCAGCGTACCTGACGTTTGCACTATAATTCTGATTTGGATACACTGGAGAAAATGGGTGGATGAAAAGACCAAGTGGCTCAATAAGGCAAAAATTACCCAAAAGATAGGAACACAATTAAATAGAGAAACATATTTAATAAAATCATCACAAGAAAAAATAAGTAGGCAATTTAAACAATAAACATTTCCCATATTGTCCTTGTGCCAGTGGAACTGAGAAAGTGTGTGAAAGTTTTCTTCTACATGTTCAGTAAACGGTGCAGTGTGTAGTCTGGATTATCTATGACTGATACCATTTCTTCCAGTGACCTTCTCTCCAGGATTGCTACAGTGCTGTGAGTGATGTTATGCTACATGCTACATTCACAAAGCAACAACAACCATAGAGAGTTTCCTCTTCAAGGACTTCAGACACATTCTACAGCTGGCAATTTAATATCCAGGCCACTGAAACATGCTGCAAGACAATTGTCACAATTTACAGGAACACAAGAACTGAGCGGTGGATTAACATGACTAAATCTATTTTCTGACTCTAGCGTACCTGTAACTGGAGGTGACAAACAATGGAATTTACAACTGCACCTGCTGAAGTCAAAAGAATGAATTTGTTCATACAAGGTCTCAAGAGTTAGTGAAAGGATAGTTATTATTAGATTTCAACTGTAGTCAAGATCAGACTGAGATTGAAAGAGTAAGTTTCTTCACTTTGGAGGCCTATGAGGATGCTAAATTAACTTGAGGTAATACATAAATAAATGCAATAAAAAATGAATAAAAAACAGTAAGACACATTAGAGGAAGAAAGAAACCCACAACAGTTTGTCGTGACTTTCCCCGAGAACGCTGAACCTCCCAAAAAGTTGATTCTGTTCATCTGGACGTGATGTTTTCAGTGGGAGAAACATTTCATCACTCATCCAAGTGACTTCCTCAGTCTCAGCTGACTGCAGGTTTTCCCAACCTTATAAACAGTACATTTGCACAATGACTGAAACTAGCACACTGAATGAACAACGGGCTGTGAGGTCACTTCCTTGATCATTAATATGCAAACTGTCATGACAAAATGCTATGTCTAGGTGAACAGAATCAACATTTGGGGATTTACTTTGTTCTAATGTGCAAAATAAAAATAAAAACATAAAATAAAACAAAAACAAAAACAAACAAACACAATGTTCATTAACAATTTCAAAACCAAACGCGACTGCAGGGGCTTATTTTCCTTACTAAACTATGATGAAGCCACGAGCAAAGCTCTAACTGGATAAAAATGATTGCATGCTTCTTAGGGATGCTCTCTGCACACAGTAATAAGTTACAGGAGCAGCAGCGAGTGCTTTTGGATTTGGTCCCAGATTCCACCTCTCAGGCTGCCCTGACCCTCCAATGTGTGAAGAATCCTGAGAGGAATACCTGAAATTAGATAAGTGAAGTCTGACCCCCCCACTGGCACCCCCACCTGAACCGACACATGTCTGATCATCAGCTTTCTCTGTATTTTCAGCATCCTGTGTGTTTTATATCCACATAATATATATTTATCTTTTGTATTTTGTATTTATAATTTTATGCATTTGTTTATTTTATATTTGTATATTCTGAACACAGGGCAGTGATTAGCACTGTTGGCTCAAAGCAGGAAGATTGTGGCTTCAGAAATAGTGGCCTGCTGGGGCGATTTTGTGTGGAGTTTGCATGTTCTCCCCTGGCTTGTGCTTGAACATGACTGTGAATGTTGCCTGCCTCTCTGTGTTAGCCTTGCATTTGACTGGCAGCCTGTCCAGAGCGTACCCCGCCACTGGCCCTGTGATGGCATGGATTGGCCGCTGGTCCTTTGTGACCCTAAACTAAATAAGGAGAAAAAAGTGGATGGAGTTATGTATTCTCCAACTTTTTCAAGCAAATTTCTGTCTCATTTGATCCTCTGTACTTAAGTATGAAATAATTACCTTTGCTTCCCACTCACTGCACAGTAACTGTTTACTGCTTTTCCCTTCAGATTTGCAGGCAGATAAAATAAAATAATCATTTGGAGGATTCTTTGCATTGTTAGCTGCTATAATACAAAATTTTGTTTGCAACAGAATGCGTCATCTGTACTAATTTTACTATTTTAATAATTAAGTCCTACATACAGCCTTAGTAATCACAGTCTGGATGCAGCCATTGTTACGTGCAGAAGTTGTGATGTATAAGTGTGGAAACAGCTTGAACACGTATGTCGAGTAGGAGTCTACTGATGATTTTAGCCTCATTGTCCAATTATGAGTAATGTTACCTCATTATTATAAACTGGAGGGTGGAGAGGTGAGGTGGCAGAGCATATGGAGAAGTAAAACTTTCTTTGGTCTGCTGTATGATTCTGTGGAGCTACTTTCTAGATGTCTAGATCTGTATGCAGCCACTCAAATGAACCATTCACATATTTGCACTACTTCTCACACGCATAAGCGGACACGTGCAAGCGCATAGATACTCAAGCCTGACAGTTGGTGTGCGTCATGTGGTGCTGATGCTCATTCAGTGCCTCTATGAAAAGTCTCAGGCTGACTGTTGAGTGATGCAAGATTGATATGTAACTCCTCTTCTTTTTGCTCAGACAAACAAGTGGGTGTGTTAAGCTTTCAGGAAGATCTGGTAGTGAAGGAGAGGGAAGAAGTGGGAATAATGCAGCGTTGATTATGTTTTCTAGTTTGTTGACGCGGTATTTCACTCATGTCTGACATGTTCTGGGAAATCTACCTGTTTAGCTGTGCGATATGCGTAAAATGATTCTTGACAGCGTTTCTGCCTCTCTCTCTAATATATCTCACCACCTATCTGCCTCCAGTGGTCTTTAGCTCAGTCTTTCTCCCACCTTTCTCCCTCCCTTGTCTCTCTCTCTCTCTCTCCCTCACTCTCTCTGTCTCTCTCTCTCAGTCTCTATGCCTCCAGCGAAGGCCTTTTCCTTCTTCAGTTTACTGTGTCCGCATTACGCGCCCATCTGCGTCACGCATGAGGCATGGCTGAGTGTTAAAAATAACAGATGAAAGGGGAACAGACGGATGCAAAAAGAGAGGTGAGGGGGCTGATGACTAGGGTTAGGGATATGGAGGGGAGAGGAGGCGAGAGAAGGAAGAGAGGGAGGACTGGCCTTAGAAGCACCAGCCTGCAGGATAGAACTAAAAAAACCCACCCCATCCATCAGTTGTTCATATATTTGTTCTGAAGGCCATTATCTGCAACTGTGGTGGCACAGAAACAGGCTTAAACAGGGCTTGAATCCTGTCTGCTTGAGGTTATTAAAGATCTGAATGAAAGCATGTGGGTCCCGAGTGATGGGAGGACTTACGTCGTGTGTGGTGTCTGCTCTCTAAATATAAAAGAAGAAACTTGTATAGTTTTTGTTTAGTTTGAGTCACACTCAAAGTAAAGTTGCTAGTCACTTAGGTTTAGGGTTAAAGGTTAATGATTAAATAAGATTTAAATCGAAGTTATTTTATGATCTTCTAGATTAAGCTGAACAGTTATGGTTACAATATTTTATATTTCAAACATGCATAACGTGCCATATTTTTACAAAACTGGCTTTGTGTGGCTCTATCCAGAAATATTTAGAACTACTAACTTAAAAAACAGTGATTAATAAATTATCAACTTGATGCTGTAATTGATAAACACAGGCAGAGGTTTAGTCTCTCTAGACTTCTTTTTTTCATTGTTTGGTTCTTAGCTTTGTTCACGTAATGAATCAGGATTTTTTTGTCATGGTTGCAGGTTTTTAAATCAACCCTGTCAGGGTCCTGGGTCTCCTGACCCAGCGTTTTAGTTCTTTGTGATTTTTGTACTTGGTGTGAGTTTCTAGTTTCGATCCCTTGCCCTTCATGTTTCTCTATGTCCCCTCTGTTCTGTGTAAGTCTGTGTCTGCATGTTTGATTTCCCCTCTGTGTCTCTCGGTTCTTAGAGTCCTCTGCCTTATGGTTTATGTCTCTGTGTTTCTTAGTTGCTGTCTCCACTGTGTCAAGTTCGCGTCTCTGTGTGATCCTTCCTGTTTTACTTTGAAGGTCCGTGTCTTATGTGAATGTGTCCTGCTTTGCTTGTCTCGTCAGTTCTAATTTCCCCCAGCTGTGCTCTCCTTCTGTGTCTCATTCTCCTCGTTACTTCCCAGTGTATTTAGTCCCTGTGTTTCTCTGAGTCAGTGTTGCGTCGTACCCTCAACAAGCTGTGTGTGTTTTGCCTCTGTGTTGCCAGTGGTTTGTTTCCAGTTCAGTGTTTTGTGCTTCAGTGTTTTAGTCCACCAGCGTTTTTGTTTGTCTTTTGGTGAGTTTAGTAGTAAGAGGTTTTCCAGCATTAAAGCTGCGCTTTAAGTTGAACTTCTGTGTCTGAGTCCTGCATTTTGGATCCACCACTCCTGCTTGCCCGCCTGCCACACAGCCAACCATGACAGAACGACGCAACCATCAAATGGATCCTGCGGACTCACGGTCTCAGTATCTCGCGCAGTTGTGGAATTACTGCCGGGAGGTAATCCACGCTGAGGACACCCCCAAGAGACTCCTTCAGGTGGTCTTTTTCGACAACTTTTTGTCTTCCACCCTCTGCACAGCTGGTTTTTTGGACATTAACGGATTAAAACAATTAATAACAGCTCTGAGAGCCAGGATTTGCTTCGAACTGTTTGGCATGGGCGGTCCAGGCAAGGTAGAGTCAGCTACCCTCCTGGAAGCCCTCGCTGCCTGGTATTCTCAGCATCAGCATCTGTTCCCATCAAGCTCTATCACTAAATCATTCCATCCTCCCTTAAGAGAGGGACTGCATCCTCGTTGCCTTCACCCCAGTACACCAGTGTCACCTGTGTCTCCAGCAGCTCAGCTCCCAGTGTCGCCGGCTCAGCAGCCACTCTCAGCCCAGTTAGCTCCCCCGCAGCCACTCTCAGCCCAGTTAGCTCCCCCGCAGCCACTCTCAGCCCAGTTAGCTCCCCCGCAGCCACTCTCAGCCCAGTTAGCTCCCCCGCAGCCACTCTCAGCCCAGTTAGCTCCCCCGCAGCTCTGGCTCCAGCATTACCGGTTCCACTCGTTCACTCCATGCAGGGAGAAAGCCTAAGTCCTACTCAAGGTGCTTTTCATGGTTCAGCCGCCATTGGCACTGTTTGCCGCTCCAGGGCTTCCCCAGAGGCTAGGTCCCAGTCCTCAGCTGATGCTGGACCCCTGGAGTTTAAGCAGCCACCTGGGAAGTGCCCCGTGTCAGTGCTGTCTGAGCAGGGCCAGTGCTCAGCACAGCACCCATTTCCTTCATGTCTGCCAGTGGACTCCATGCCTGCTGGCTTTGTGATGGCTTCTGCTGGAGGGTCCAAGGGGCCCGTCCAGCCTTCGTCTCGTGTCTCCGCTGGAGGGTCCGACGGACCGCTCCGGCCTTTGTCTCCTGTTTCAGCTGGGGGGCCCGAGGAGCCCGTCCAGCAGCCCTCCTCGTCAGCTGGTGGTTCCGGAGAACCACACCAGCCTCATGCCTCGTCGGCTGGAGGGTCCGAGGGGCCCGTTCAGCCTCCTGTCTCCGCTGGAGGGTCCGAGGGGCCCGTTCAGCCTCACGCCGCGTCAGCTGGAGGGCCCGAGGAGCCTGTCCAGCCGCCACCTGCGGCCGCCTCGTCGTCGCCTGGTCCGGCTCCATCAGAGCCTTCGGCCTCGCCTGGCCCGGCTCCATCAGAGCCTTCGGCCTCGCCTGGCCCGGCTCCATCAGAGCCTTCGGCCTCGCCTGGCCCGGCTCCATCAGAGCCTTCGGCCTCGCCTGGCCCAGCCTCCGTGTCTTCGGCCTCGCCAGGCCCAGCCTCCGTGTCTTCATCCACGCCTGGTCCAGCTTCTGCCTGTGCTTCGCCTGGTCCTGCCCCGCCTGGTCCTGTGCCCACCGGGCCTCAGCCAGTACGCTTGACACTGGGGCGCCGCCGCTGCCTTCCGTGCGGTCGGCCCCCTGCACTGCTCCGTCGTCTCCTTCGTCGCCGCCGTTGGCTTCCGCACGGCTGGCCCCCTGACCTGTTTGGACTCCTGTGCTGTCGGCCCCCTGGCCAGCCCCCTGCATTGTTCTTTTTTTCTGGGCTCGTGTTTTGTTTTGGGGCTTTCTTGTGCTTTGGTGTTTTTGTTTCGTGCCCTCCTTCCTGGGCCCCCGCCGCCCGCCCTGGTCGGGTTGTTTTCTGTTTTGGGCGGTTTTTGGGTTTTTTTTTTTTCGTTTTCTTGTGTTGGGCTGTTGGGAGCCAGCCCTTGGGGGGAGGGTACTGTCAGGGTCCTGGGTCTCCTGACCCAGCGTTTTAGTTCTTTGTGATTATTGTACTTGGTGTGAGTTTCTAGTTTCGATCCCTTGCCCTTCATGTTTCTCTATGTCCCCTCTGTTCTGTGTAAGTCTGTGTCTGCATGTTTGATTTCCCCTCTGTGTCTCTCGGTTCTTAGAGTCCTCTGCCTTATGGTTTATGTCTCTGTGTTTCTTAGTTGCTGTCTCCACTGTGTCAAGTTCGCGTCTCTGTGTGATCCTTCCTGTTTTACTTTGAAGGTCCGTGTCTTATGTGAATGTGTCCTGCTTTGCTTGTCTCGTCAGTTCTAATTTCCCCCAGCTGTGCTCTCCTTCTGTGTCTCATTCTCCTCGTTACTTCCCAGTGTATTTAGTCCCTGTGTTTCTCTGAGTCAGTGTTGCGTCGTACCCTCAACAAGCTGTGAGTGTTTTGGTTCCAGTTCCAGTGTTTTGGTTCCAGTGTTTTGGTTCCAGTGTTTTGGTTCCAGTGTTTTGGTTCCAGTGTTTTGGTTCCAGTGTTTTGGTTCCAGTGTTTTGGTTCCAGTGTTTTGGTTCCAGTTCCAGCGTGTTTAGTTTCCAGTGTTTTGGTTCCAGTTCCAGCGTGTTTAGTAGTAAGAGGTTTTCCAGCATTAAAGCTGCGCTTTAAGTTGAACTTCTGTGTCTGAGTCCTGCATTTTGGATCCACCACTCCTGCTTGCCCGCCTGCCACACAGCCAACCATGACAAACCCCAATAAAAACATCCCTCCCATCCCCCGACTTCCTTTACTAGTGTGCAATGCTGGAAAAATGCATAGAACCTTTGGATCTATACATGTTGTTAATGCAAATTACTTTCCCGTTTTGTGCATTAGTGGTGGATATTACCAAAGAAATCTGCAGTTAATGCAAACCATTTGACACAATCTGACAGCTCCCTCTTTGCCTTATCTAAGAGGTACAGTCATAAAGTTCTGGATTTAAAAAAAAAAAAAAAAACGTAATTAAATTTATCTGAAATCCCCTTTAAGGTTCTTACCTCGTACAGTGCAGAACTGCTTCCAACTGCTGCTTGTTTTACATCGCTCCCTCAAAGTCCCGTCTGGACCAATTTGCATTTGGCTTCTCTGATCTACAGTGGCATAATGGCATGCACCAGAGTTCAGACTGTTTGTTCTGAATGTTCTTCATCAGATGCCCCAGGATGTTACAGTGAAACTCAGTCTGATCATTAGGGACAACTTTCTGTTTGCAGTTCTGACCTGATGCACTGCCTTCAGGCCTGAAAACTTTACACTCTAACACTTTAAAAGTTGTTTTGGGTTATATTGCACCAGTTTGATCTGTCAAGTTTCAAGCCCATGTTGACACACGTGTAAGTAGTGAGCAAAAAGACAGATGTATTACATCGGTACACAACGTGGCAATGTTGAAGGCAAATTCTGTTTGGGTATGATATTGGATTTTTATTAGGGAGAACTGTAGAACTTCTGGATTGTACTTCATAAGAATACTGACATGTTGGTTTGAACCAACAGGTGATGTGGAGACTGTCATTTTATCCAGCCTTTACATTATGCTGCCAGATGAATATCAATGTTTATGTTGGTGGTAAAATGATAAATGGACTGATTCTGATTGATAGCGCTTTTCTACTCTCCCGGAGTACTCAAAGCGCTGTATACAACATGCCTCATTCACTCATTCACACCCACAAGCACTTCTAAACACAAGGGCAAACTAAACTACGATCAGTCTAAGTAATGAACAAGTTCAGATGACAGTGCTGTAAGAGACAGAAGCTGGGCTATTGGATAGTTAAAGTTGTTCAACAGTTGCAGTGCCAGTTAGTGTTTGGAGGCTCCACTGCACTCGAACAATCCCATACGGAAAAGAAATAGTAAAAACTTATATGTGATTACTCATGAAAGTGGCCAGTTTCATGAGTATAATAAGCATAATAATATATAAGGTTCAAGGTTCTTTATTTGTCACATGCATAGTTATACAAGTATAACACACAGTGAAATGTAGCCTTACACGCTCCTCGACATGTGCAAAAATGGGGGGGGGTAGAGGAAGAACTTTTTATATATATATATATATATATATATATATAGTATATACAATGGGTGAATATGCAGTAGTAGCAGCAAGCAGGTGAATTCTGTACATTAATATGAATAGACATCTGACATCTGACATATATATATATAAATCTCACAAAGCCATGTTTTATTCACAACTTTACTGGCAACAGGTTAGTAAAATGACTGAGTATAAAAAGATTAGAGATGCAGTTTATCCGAAGGAAAGATATGCCAAGGTTCACCAATCTGCAAGAAAATATTTCCACTAATTGTGGAACTATTTCAGAATAAGGTATGTAATAATGAATGTAAAATAGTAAAGAATTATACATCCTCATTTACAGTACATAATATCACCAAAAGATTCAGAAAATCTGAAGAAATCTCTGTGCACAAGGGACAAGGCCAAAAATCAGCACAAAAATCAGCTTGTGATTTTTAGAAGGGCACTGTAATGGAATCTGTAATGGAAATCATTGCATGGGCTCAGGAACACTCCCAGAAATCACTGTCTCTGAACGCAGTTCACCATGCCATACACAAAGTTTAAAATCTCTCATGCAAAGAATAAGCTGTATGTAAATAAGACATATAAACATGATCCAGAAATACCAATGAATTAGAAATTCTGAAATTCCTATACTACATCCTCTAGACCAGGGGTGGGCAATTCCAGGCCTTGAGGCCCGGTATCCTGCAGGTTTTAGATATCACTCTGGGTCAGCACACCTGAATCCAATAATTAATTCATTACCAGGCCTCTGGAGAACTGCAAGACATGTTGAGGAGGTCATTTAGACATTTGAATCAGCTGTGTTGGATCAAGGACAGATCTAAAACCTGCAGGACACCGGCCCTCGAGGCCTGGAGTTGCCCACCCCTGCTCTAGACTGAAGAGGAGGGGGACTTGTTATTAATACTCAGTTCAAAAGGCTGCATGTCTGATGGGATGAGGGTGCCTCATTAGTGCCTAATAAACTGGCAGCTTTCATATCTGGAAATGCGCCATCAATGTTACAGGTTTCAGGAAAATATGATCCCATCTAGATTACATTTTTCTCGGAAAAGGCCTTGCAGATTTCAGCAAGACATTACTAAAGTGCACAATGCATCAATTAAAACAGTGTGGCTTTGTAGTGGAAGAGTGTGATGGCTGATACTCCTCTCTATGGCCGCAGCCCAACTTTTCCATGAAGTGTTGCTATCATCATATTGTTGTCTCAGGAAGAGATGGGCAGCAACGCGTTACTGTAATCAGATTACTTTTTTCGAGTAATGAGTAAAGTAAGGGATTACTATTGCAAAAGCGGTAATTAGATTACTGTTACTTTCACATAAGCACGCTGCGTTACTGTGTTACTAAAACCGTGATTTTCTTGAGAGAGTGTCTCATGACAGTGATGTAAGCGAGTGCAACATTCGTGGCAACAGCTGTGTGCAGATCAACAATGAATCATATATCGAGTGCGGGAGAGAGTATGAGCGTGCAGCGTTTAAAACGTGGAAGTACTGACCTTACTTTGAGTTTGATTCCATAAAAAGTGACAAAAACATTAGCGTCCACTGTTCACTGCGTGGGAAGAAAACTTCTTTTTACAGCGAAAAAAAACCCTAAACAAGCACCGAGTGCGCAACGACGTAATGGGAAATTCACAGAGAAACTCGCGGATTCTTCAACTGACCGCTGCGGCACACCTGCACCAGGGTAAACCTCCGCCTACCGCAGTCCTGCTTTACAGGTGAAAATAGAACAACAGGACCGCTGAGTCTTTGATTTTATTTATTTTCTGCTGTGTTTCACTTGCATCTATTTGAAAGAGTGAGTGTAAACAGACAAAAATATTTTATTTTATGTGCTGGAATGTGCAGAAAATAGGTTTAAATGTTAAACAAATTTCTTCCAGTCAGAGAATGTTGCATTTTTGCTTGATGCATAAAGTTAAAAGATTAAAACTAATAAAACAAGTTTTAAAAAGAGACTTTTCTGTTTGATTACATTTTGTATGATGGATTATGCAGAAAAAGTAGAATTGGGCTGAAAGATCTATCGCTTTATCACCTGTTCAGGTTGTAAATTGTGTTTTTAAAAAGTAACTAAGTAACTAAGTAACTAAGTAATTAATTACTGTTGAAAATAAGTAATCAGTAAAGTAACGGGATTACTTTTTTGGGGAGGTAATCAGTAATTTCTTACTGATTACTTTTTTTAAGTAACTTGACCAACACGGGTCTCAGGTTAAGCATTTAAACCTTTTCTTATTTCGTGTTTATAAGATATAAAAATATGGGGTTATGAGATCTGCAAATCATTGCATTCAGCCCAACTTTTCTGGAACTGGGGCTGGATTTAAAATGTGTTGATGTGTGTGTGTGTGTGTTCATGGACAGACTGCTAAGCAGAGGAGTTATAGGGAGCCACACACTGTTTGTTAGCTTACTAAATTTAGCGCCTAATAATCCTACAGACATCAGCTCCTGTTGGTCAGTGTTGGAGGATGTGTGAACCCCACATCATCAGTGTGAGGACTGGAGTGCTGCTGCCAAATGTTGATTATTATCCCTTTAAATGCAGTGTTAGCTGTTTGTACAAAGAGCTTTCTCTTTTTCCAATGAAATTATGAATATGATGGTAACTAGCAGGAGTGGAAGTACAGATACTAGTGTTAAAAAATATTTATTTACTTATTTACTATTTACTCCAATATTCCAACTTCTTTACTCAAATAAAAGTGAAAAGTTATAGGCTCTGAAATGTACTTAAAATTTCTACCATCTATTTTTATGCAAAGCTAACTGAACCGTGTGCTGTATAATATTAATAATAAAATAATATGAATAGATAGAAATACAAACTTCAGTCTAAATTTGAATTCTAATAAATGCCCTGAGCTTGAATCAGTTAAATAGAACATGAGCGGAGAAAAAGAAGGAAAATTAAAAAAATAGCTCTATTTTCTGTAACCTACACTGTAGAGGGTGACTTAAAAGTGGGACTCGGCAGGTGAGGAACCCTAAATGAGTTGTAATGGCTCAACTTCTATTGAGCACTCTGGTAGTGGTCTTAAGCTGGTCTTAGTGTACATGCTGTGATCATCTGACCTGCTGCTCTTTGTGGACGTACACACCTGAATTCAACCAGATGTTTCATGAGTTGGGCTGGCTGATTTCAATCCTCTATACTGTTTATGCTGTCTTTTTTCTTGATGGTATAAAGTTTGTATGAAGGTGAAATTCAGTGATCATCAGCTTAAATTCAAAATCATCTCTGCTACCCTTTCTGTACCTTACTTTGACCATGAAACCATGGCCACTGTGCACCAGTCACAGACTGTTCTTTACTTTAAATCCATCACAGTACAGTAAACTAACCTGCAGAGGATTTTTCATGCAACCTTTAAATAACTCAGTCTACCTCGGTTTGTTTTGCAGCAGGTTTCATAATATGAGAAAACATAATCTCACATGTACAGACAGTTTATGAAACAGCCCTGAGCAGTCCTTACCTTTAAATCTAACCTCTCTTCTTCCCCTCCTGTCCTGTGTTTCTTATCTTTCTCCATCTCCGAGTGAAATTATCTCTTTCTGTGAAATACAGCAGCTGGACCTTTAGCTATAGCAACACACTGTGTGACAAACTGCAACTTATGGACACCTGCAGTTGTTCCGATGTTGTGCCAAATAATAAAGTTGTGCCCACTTTTACACCCCCATTGCCACACAGTGTGCACACAGTTTTTCCTCTTTCATCTCTTTTTATGGGATTGACACGCAAACAGGATTGCTGTTTAGGTGTCAAACCAAAAGTAACGAGCCCATTTTGAAAATGCAAGGAGTAGAAAGTACAGATGTAAACTGTGTCAGAAAAATAACTACTTAAGTAAAGTACAGACACCTGAAAATGCTACTTAAGTATAGTAACAAAGTTTCATGTACTATTATGACCTTTGCTTTAAAGATTAATGTTAAAAGTTCACTAGAAGCACCCTGAGTGCTTCCAGCACATGCCACATGACCATAATGCATTTCCAGAGGAATATTTGCCGTGCAGCTTATGCACAAGTTCAATAAGGAGGAGCTCTATTCTCACACACTGTCTTGGCTCCTCTTGGTGGTAGTGGCTATTTCCTGAGTCTCTCTTTTATTTGTCACTTATATTTTCCCACGATGTCAAAATCACCCCCTTCTCAGTTTTAACGTCACTACTCTTATTCAGTGATTTATCTTCCACGTTCTTTCATCTCATGTTAATCTCTCCCCTTGCCTTTCAGCCCTTCTATCAGCTCCAACATCAGGATTGGTACGGCAGTGGGGGGTCCTGTCGTTATTTTCTGTCGTTTTACAGGACTGAAAATTTTGTTCCTTCCTTCTCTCACTGTTGAACCGAACGTTCTGCCGCCCTCTCTCACACTGCTTGTTTTTCATCAACCTCTTCACCATTACCCGTCGAATGGGGGCACACACTGACGAAAAGGATTACTTTTCAGCCACATTATCATTTGAAATTGCTGGTGTAAAATAGATGATGGAAAATGGGGGTAATTAATATTTCCTGATGCTCAGTAACAAGAAAATTTCCTGATTAGTCAGAATCTGGTTCACACATCAAATGTGGAAAGATTTCATCTTCTGAATATTTCACTGTAGTCTGAATAACTTCTGCTAAGAATCCATTATTCTGATACTCATCTCGTTGACTTATTTTTTCATTTTGACCTCCAATGGGTAGCTGCTGGGATTTGAGAGATTCACATTGGTCTCTGTGCGTCACATCACTGACGTCAGCCTACTTGCTCCTCACATATGGATTGAGGTTAATTGTCTGTTGGTTTATCCTGTCATGCTGCTGTGGCTTGTCTGAGTTTCCCATTTCCTGTTTGCTGGTGAAAGATTTTTTTGGAACTGGTCTGATCCAACCCTTGGTAGATTTTCTCAGATTCACAGCCTTGTTAGAGGTTACATTCCTACATTCTTGAGTGCATCCATTAATGCAGTCTCATATTAATTTATAAAGCTACTGTTTGAAAACATTACAATTTACTTTCCTCCTAATGTCATTACTACAGATTTGATCCACGCAGATTTGATTTGGCACTACTATTACAGGAGAGCAGTTATTAAAGGCTGCCTTATTTCAATGTAACTGAAACAGACACAACATCCTGAAGTAGGAGTGAAAACATTTTCACAAGACCAGAAGATTTAACACCTGGAGAGAAGTGTTAATAAGAAAATGTATGTGCAGACGTAGGCAGACACAAAAACACAGGTGAAATAATCACAGGTAATATCTGGAAGAAACAATGACGTCAGGCAAGTGGGAGAAATGTGAGAACAGAATAAAACTGTGACTCTCAGAAGTTCTACCATCGGCAGGACTATAATGATGCCAGCAAAGCTTCAGTGAATTCAATCAAACAGACGTCAGGGACAGATGGAGGCAAGAGGGGACAGTGAAGCAAATTAAACACTGATACAGATCAGACAAAAGTGAAACAAAATAGCTTTTTACTGGAAACAGAAAATCTGCCTCAGCTGATTACTATCTGTTCTTTGTGCAAAATCCTAATCAACCATATTAACATTCACCTGCTCCCTGAAGATTAAGCACGCTTTAAAAGAAAAAAGGAGAGTGGAGTGTTTATGGGTCACCACATGCAAGCTGTGCCATAGATTTTCTGCAGGGATTCCTTCCAAGACCCAGACGCTCTGTGTGAGCTGGCTTTCTTTAAACAGAAGTGTTTTTTATGTGTACTGTATATTATATATAAGGGTGGCAGTTGAAGCTGTAGTTAGAGCTGTCACCCTACACCAAGTGGGTTCCTGTTTCCTCTAAGAGTCTTAGGACTTTTTAGATCAATCATTGATTTTAATCTGGCTGTGGATGTGAGTCTGAATTGTTAGCTGCCTCTCTGTCTTACTCCTGTGACGATCCCGTGTTTTAAGAAAATTGATAGATCTTTATTTTTCTTTCTTGTACCCAGCAGGCAGCAACTCTTCTGGTTCCAGAAAGAACCACAGGAATAAACATATCTTACATAATGTTCATTTTGTATAATATTAGTGCCAATTACTACTCAGAAGAAACATAAATGCAGGGTTTACCTAAGAGAGGTTTGCTACCATATGAACATGAATAGTTTTTCAGTCACGTGCACTCCTCACTTTTCCCACCCAGTTTCAAAACATAAAGATGGAGATGGCCAAAATACTCAGCTTAACGCAACAGAATATCATCAGCCAGCATCAAGGTGGCTACATCCATCTTTTTATATTGTACTATGGGTTCAACCTTATGTTTGGCATTTTAAAAGGCCAGACATCGATGGGATTATCAATTACTGTTTTAAATTCTTGGAAATTGTAACACATTGTTATTTGGTAACCATATATCATAGGTGGACTGTATGCTGCACAACTTCACTATTTTCATCTTATAGTGGCATTTTTTGGCTACAGTAGGCAGCTGTTTTCAGTGAAAAGCATTTAAAGGGGACCTATTATTCTTTGCCTTTTTGTCATACACAGGGTTGGAGTCATTAATTTAGCTGGAAAAAGTTATCTGTTACACTTCTTGTTACATTACATTTGTGTTACTTCATAACAAGACATGAAATGGATTGTCACACAATTATCAGAAACTATTTAAACCTCACACTACAGTCCACAGGTCATACACATACACGCTTCTTTTAGTGCTTATGTTTGACCCCCCCAACAACAACAACAACAAAAACAACAACAAACAGCATAAAGCAAAGTGAATGAAATGGAAAAAAGGAGGCCACAGTGCTGCTCGTAAGTGCCTTTGTTACCTGTTGAAGATCAGACTCTGGCTGCTGGGCTGGGATCAGTGTACAATTAGCTTTATCCTGGCTATCAGTTCTTGGCTAGCTTTGTGTTAGCATGCTGTCTGTGCAGATGCTTGCAAAGAGCTGATGCTGCTTTTGACTATGATGCAAATGTTTCTGTGCTGGACACAGTTTGCACTTTACTACTGCACTGTTGCCCTTTCATGCAATAAAAGTAAAGCCAGTGTTCATATTCCAAAAGCTGCAGACCGCACCAATATTATAGCACACGTGTGTGGGGAAAAAAGTTTTTTCTTTTCTATCTGCCTGTAATTCACAGTGGGTCTTGTAACACAAACAGCAACATAATTGTAACTGTAATGCGATTACTGAATTTAGTACAGTACATTTACTGAAAAATGTTATGAGATTACAATAATGCATTACTTTGGAACTCGTTACACCCAGCACTGGTAATGATATATTCTTAGAAGGGTTGAAATTTATATTAAATATGGCCATAGTTTTAAGTAATGATGCCACTGTATGTATAAGTAATCCCTGTGAGACAAATGCTCAGGCAGTTTTGTGTTTTCTGTACTATGTCTGTGTTTTCTATATGAGGGGGTATACTTCTTTAGCCATAAGACACTCACCCCACACACCTGCTGTTCAAACTATTTTTGTGAGGATGAGCCAGCCAGAACAAAGTTGGGTTAAAGCGAGGGTGTAATTGAAGGTTAAACATTGAAAACACCTTTTTTCAGTCAATGAAAATACTGGAGGAGCTTCATGGATGCCAAAAATAAGTTAAATACAATTTAATTAAACTTGTGAAGCAAGCAGCGCTACTCTTACATATTTTATTCTTGGACTAGAATCCAAGAATAAATATGGAGCTGGCAATGAGCATCATCTCCATCAAAACCCAACTATACACTCCCTGCTCATTTAGGAACAAGCTGGAGGACAGCTGGTGGAGCAGCTAAAGAGTCATTTTCTTTGGGAGTTGGTAAAAATTAAAAACGGAGCCAAACAATAGTGTAAATTGGACTTATATTTGCCAGGTGGTGAGAGACTCCAAATGAATGATTATGTTGCTATCTGAGGAGTGGCTGCAGGTTTTTGTAAACTCAGCATAACAAATTGCGTCTCTTGTTTATCGAGCTTCCCAAGGTGCTTTTTTTTATAGAACTACATGCAAAATGAACATTTATTTTTACTGCTGACACTAAAAAGACGAAGATGAGGTGCAGGTGGTAGTGCTGCGGCTGCCAAGTGGCTTTAATACTGTAATAGTTTCACTTCCAGCAGAACTGTTTGGAATCTGCTAAATATGCATTTTGTCAAGGATTTACTTAAAGATAATACTTTAATCTTTACCTTTTGATTATGTACCATCAGCCACAACATTAAAACTTCCTGTCTTAGATTTTGCAGATACCCTTTGTAAGAGGTACTGTCCAGGTCTCGACATTGGTGACACAGTGTTGGTTTGAATACTTTGGGTTTAAATGCTTGCAAGAGGAAGACCTCCTTGGAAAGGCCTTTTTCCATTGGAGTCCAAACAATGGTTGAAAAGACTAGGCAATGATAAGTCTGGAATTTGGGTGAACAATCTGGACTTTTTCCCATGTTGCTTAAGCTGCCTTCAGCTATTGCAATGAGGTGTACTGTCATGATGAAGAGGACCATTACTATGATGCTGTTTAAGCTTATTCTGCTCCAATTTTATGTGGGTGGAACTTGTTAAGACACCATAAGCATGAATGCCAGGACTCAAGGTTTCGCAGCAGCAACAATACCAGCAGTGTTATCTGTTTCACATGTCTGTGATTGTACTGTTGTGGCTGATTGGTCTAGTTTTCATGTATAAAACTTTAACAAAGCCTTAATATTGAAACATAACATGATATACATTTATATAGAAACATAGTTTTACCCAGCCCCTTTCCATCCATACTACTGTAAACATTTTCACTCAATCCCTTAATGCCAAGAACCTGGACTATTGAAAGTCTATGAAGAAAACTTAAATCTGTTTGAACACTATCTAAGGCTGCTGGAGTCCAGCTGTGGTCCTCTCTGATTATAAGAGGGAAAGACTGCACTGTACAGATCATTCATCAGCACTTCATGTTATACTATAACACAATATAATTACACAGAGTGAGTCCAAGGGAGTGCTACTCTTCTGTTTCAGCTGAGTCATTAAGGGCTTGCGTTTGCTATCATAGCAGATTAAATAACGCTGGTGTCAGGAAACGCAGCAGCCACCTAAAAAGGTGGCAACCTAAAACTATACAAAATTGCAAATGTGACTGAATAAAATGAAATGCAGAGATGAATGAGTTATCAGCACATCAAGGATAGTGTCATGTGTACAAGGCTTCCTAAATTATAAACTTAGTCATAAAAATGTTAATAAAGTGCAATCTCAAGCATGCTTTGAGGAATGCTGTCATGTTTAATTTTAAAATATAATAACATATATTAGTAATATTAAATTAGCTACATTATAAAATGAGGAAATGATAGATAATGTATAGACATGAAAAAGAAAGCGTACCCTCTTTCAGTTCAAAAGTTTTAAGTATCAGGAGACAATAAAATAATCATCTATTCTTAGCAAGTCTTAAATTTTGACAAAAGCAACTTCATATGAGCAACAAAACATGACATACAGCATGCCATTATTCATTTAATGCAAGGAAGAAGCAGTGTGTGAAAAACTTGGTAGATTCCATTATTCAGCAGCTTGTTACCACCAGCAGCAATAACTTGACACAATGTTTTTCCTGCAAGAAATTATTAGTCTGTTACATTACGTAGGAATTTTACCCCACATTTCTTGACAACATTGCTTCAGTTCATTGAAGTTTGCAAGCATTTGTTTATATACAGCTTTCTTAAGGTTCCATACAGCTTTCAGCTGGGTTGATTCTGGTTAACTGATCATTCTAAACTGCCCATAGGTTTGGATGTTTGTGTAAATGGTTGCAACAGACTGGCCACCTGTCCAGGGTGAACTCTGCCTTTTGTCCTATGGTAGCTGGCTCCAGTGCCCCTGTGACTCTGATAAGAATAAGTGGAAGAGAATGGATGGATGGAAGGAAATGTCTTTCTCTGGCAACCTTTCCAAACAAGCCATACTTGTTCAGTCTTCTTCTTATTGCCCTTTCGTGAACATTAACAATTAAAATCCTATCTGAGGCCTGTAGTGTCTGAGATGCAGCTCTTTGTAGGGTCTTTACCTTACAATATAAAGTAACTATTTTGGTGATTTGGCACTATATATAAATAAATTGAACTGAATTTGATTCTTTTCAGTTTCATTGCATGGTCTGACCGTGGGGTGATTTTGCTGAGATGTCCTCTACTGACAGCTGTTTTGAATGCTTTCCACTCTAAAATAATCTTTATCACCATCAGCATCAGATTGTTCGGAAATAGCTTTAAACCCTTCCCACATTGATGGGCAGCAACAATTATTTCTCTAAGATAATTGCTGATGTCATTCCTCTTTGGCATTGTGTTAACAGATATTGTTTTATAGCTCCAAGAAAACTGTCAAAACTTCTGCATTTACAGAGGTGGAGGTGGCCAGCTTAGCTGATAATCAAATAATCATAAATAATGACATGATGTAATATGTCAAGTGTTGTTGTTAATCTGGGGTAATATTTAAATAGCTTTAGAATAAATGTAATGATTTGTTTATGTTCTGATATGTAAAACCTTAAAACTGAAAAAAAGGGTGTAGTTTCTTTTTCACGTGATTGTAGATCAATAGAGGGAGAGATATTGTCAGGAAAATGCTTTCATGTTTTTTGTAATACCAACAGGAAGCAGTGAGTGGACACTGAGCAGATTAGCTCTGAAGAGAAATGGAGTGAGTGAGTGAGTGAGTGAGAGAGGGATGATGGAGGAGGAGGAGGAAGAGGAGGAGGAGGAGCAGGAGGAGTAGAAAACATTGATCTGAATGCATGCAAACATGTATGGCTGAGAGTTATACAATTGTTCTCTTGATGAAAGATGAGGAAAGGAAGCTGTATTGACCAAAAAAGCAGAGCGACTCCAATCCTATCTACGTAACTCAGCACTGGTATTGGGACAGCATTATTTTAATTTAACTTGATTTGATTTAATTTATTTTTATTTCATGTGAATTCAGTCAATTTTAGTTACATTGATTTAATAAATTTTAGTGCAATGCAAAAGGACTTAGCCTATTTCAGTTTAATAAAATTCAATTCAGTTCAAGTCATGTAAAGCCAAATGACAACAACAGTCACCTCAGGGCACTTTATATGCAATGTAAAGACTGTACAACAATAGAGAGAAAACCCCAACAATCAGACAAACCCCTATGAGCAACGACCTGGCGACAGTGGGAAGGAAAAACTCCCTTTTAATGACAGAAACCTTCAGCAGAACCAGGCTCAAGGAGGGCCAGCCATCTGCCACAGTGTGCCAACGAGTCGCGTGGCCCCTGTTTATATTATACACACTATGTCTTAACCTTTGTGACTAAAATGATTAATTACAAACAATTACAATGTGTGACCTTAGAAACATAAAGACACACCTGCAACTAACAACATAACTGGACAACCAACAGTGTTTAGCTGGATTTACTGCATGAACCCAGGTTGTTGAAGAGTTTATGTTGATACTTTAGTGTAGGTCCACAAAATCACAATACAGACAGAGTCTCGCCAGACGCCAATCCATCACGGAGCTCCTAATATAGAATAGATGGAATAACCCTCAGCCCTCCTGTGACCCTGACCTGATTAAGCAGTGGTCAAAAAAAGTGGATGGATGGTGAAAAGTGAAGTTTTTGACTAGTGTGATGGAACAATTCTTGTTCAAGCGATTTTCTTTTATTTGCATCAGGCAGGCACTGAAAACACAGAAACGCAATTTTTTTTAAATGTTAGATCAAATTACATGCAACTTAAAGATGTTAGCAGCTGAATGATATCAAAGCAGTAAGCAAGGAACATAAACGATGAACCACAACAGCTGTATGCAGTGAACTGTACCTCAAAGACACAGATTGCATTTTCTTAAGAAATGATGAATAAATGCATTTTTCTGTAAGAAACCTCTGCGGGATATCTTTAGCATAGCTCCTCAAATTTTAAATGAACATGATTTTTAACATTTTATCACTGTTATTATTTTACATGTTAATGTTGGGGATGATCTTAAATAATCAGCTAGCGTATCTAAAGTAGATGATAACCAAAAACTACAGAAAAAACTAACATGGAAAGTCTTGATTTGTGCATACTGGCTGCTTACTGAGGGTGCTGGAGTACACAACAGTAGGCAATATGTTATGACTTTGTTCATTTTCTTTAGTCACACTAAACAATGGCTCATTCTGTATTTTTAAATGAGCAGTAAAACGTTGCTGTATTATAATAATAATATAGGTTTTAAAACTCAGACTGAAATCAGGTAGTGCTGCCATTAATATGGGTATTCTCTCCTTCCAGAAAACCTTAGACCACTGTTTTCACAGGCTTAATATGAAGAAGAATAAACAAAGCTTTTTATATACAACTCAAAGATCAAAAAGACTGGTAGGCTTATGAATGTTTATTTGAGAGGGGACTAAGAAAAATGACAAACCAAATTCAGCTATAATTTAATTACCCTGTGAGAATAATGATATCAAGTGGAATGAATTACTTTGTAGCAAGTTCATTATTCTCTACTGATTTATCTACATTCATTAAAAAATTTGTGAGCAAGCTTTTCTTGTAAAAGGAAGACATCTCATTATTCTACACTGACTTATCTTATTATTGAAGAAGAACGGAGTCAACTTTGAAAAAAAGAGGCTAAAATCAAATAACAATAGTGATGACGTGCTCCCTGAAGGGCTGTCTTATATTTCTGAAACTCAAAAAACTACTTGCCTTATAAGTAGAAGGAACTAATTAAATGCCACACCAGTAACCATTGTGCTGCAGAGTGTGTGCCAGTGTGTGGAAAGACAGTCGCAGTATATGGTTAAGCGGAAGTGGTGACGCCAAGAGACCAAACAAATGAAAGACACTGGCAAAAAAATAAAAAATAAAGAAGAAGGGAGGGAGTACTGGAAGACAAAGAGCGAAGGGATGCAGGAAAGGGGAGGCGAGCAAGATGAGGGAGAACAGCACGAGCGTTTTTGTCTGTGACAATTGGACAGACGCTGAAAAATGCTGGTGCCTCTGTAAACGCGTGTGGAAGATAGACGGACCGTGCCAGTGAGCAATGTATTAATTTGCTTCAAAACAATATGACATGTTGAGTCACCTTCAAGAAGTACATGTCCGGGGCTCCTTTTGTTTTTCCTGTTTGTGTGTGTGACACTGCACTGTCTATGTGCTGTCTGTGTCTTTGAATCATTTTATTTCACTCATTAGATATTTTACTCATCCAACACAACCACCGCAAGGCATGTGGTTACATCCTCCTGTCTTTCTCGTTTCTTCTCATTACTCTGGGCCTATGGGACACAAATACACTGAGTCTACAAGTTGTACATGCAATAATAGTTCTGTGATTAAGTTTCGTGGAAGGAATGAGCAAGCAGAAGTCGTCCACCTTTACTGAACTTCATTATATCAGCAACTCTAAAGAAAGAACAGCTAATCGAGAGTGTTTAAGTGAACTGTTCACAATGGGGCTAAAATCCAATACCAGGAAGCTATAACCCATTTTTAATATTTTCCAAATAAGGTGTGAGAAGAGAGGGATGTGTTGTTACCTTGGCAACAGACACACCTTTACTACAGTATCCCATTACACTCACTGGCATCCACTGCAACCTGCTATCAGTGTCAAGTCACACGGGACAGAATTGCGCAGGCACACCTGCAGACGAGAGTACAAGAGGCCCATTTTGATTGGCTGACAGTGAAATCAGTTTATTTTAGAGTGCAGCAGGTGCAGTGACGCACGCCTCTGTTCGTTACTAATGGTGGATGAAAGCCCAGCATAGATTGGATAAAGCGATGTAGGACTGATATAGAAAGACAGAAAGGTAAATGGACAGATAGACGGGTTAGGAGATGTGCTGGAGTGGGAGCAGGCTGGGGAAGCCTCGATTTGTTTTTTGTGTGGGGATTACACAAACACGACGTAGCGATTATCATCACACACCGAAACCGTGCCTACACAGTACTGCGAACCTGCTGTGTGGGTGACTGGCACAACACTGACTGACTGACACACGGCGGTGGCATTTAGACAAAGTTTGCCTCAACAGGCAAGCATGCTAACACGCAAGTACAGACAGTCACAGACAGACACACTACCACAGCTGGCGGCGTGGGTGTGTGGAAAGGGGAAGCCAATGAGGTGCTGGTCGTGGATGACCAGCGGCTACTGAAGCTTGCGTGTCCACAAGTCCAGTTAAGGACAGAGCAGGAGGTGTGAAGGAATAACAGCACACACCGTGTATTGGATCCCCTCAATTACTCATTTGTTTATCGTGCCTGCGGCTCAGTTGGCTTTGTGTAGAATGGCAGTTACAAACTGTGTGTGTATTTGCTTATGTATGCACCCGTGCACACGCCCAAATGTGTGACTCTTTCCTCACTCATACGCTCATCTGTTGAGCCGCCTGTGTGTTTCTATGAATGGGTATGCTTCTGTTGTCTACATTCTCACATCTCTCGGTCTGAGCAGCGGTCTACATTTATTTTTAATGTCAGACACACAAAGAAAAGCTGAAATTATTCTTCAAGGTCAACTCTGATCCACTCTAGTGCGGGTTGAATGATGCAATTTCACAGTTATTGTTAGTGTGAAGGTTATTTTCCTGTATTTTGAAAGTGTTGCTTGCGTAATGCCACATTAACAAAGTACTCGCCAAAAACACACTGTAACAGTTTATCCATAGATTTTTATGCAGCTTTATTCAACTCTTGCATGTCAATCGAATTCATAATTAAATAAAGCAAAACTGAGTCATCTCGAGAAGGTAGACAGCAAAACACATTCATCAGTCTGAAGAGACCTGATTGCAAGTCTTCAACAGATGAGCAGAAAATTTCCAATAAAAATAATTTTGCAATCACTTCTGTCCTACTGACTGCAGATGCAATACCTGGTGGCATGTCTGTCCCCTTAGGCCAGTGTTTCAAATAGTGGAGCTGGACTCACTGGTGGGAAATTGAGCCACAGCAGGAGTGAAACTCAGTTACATGTAAGATGCATGTTAGGATATATAGATCAAAGATGTTGTGCTGACCCTTATTGCTGAAATGAAACTCGGATTCTTTTGTATTGTTATTGCTGGATAAAAACCGAGGTTTGGGCTGGATTCTAGGTGGGGAATGCCCCCCCCCAAAAAGGTTTGCTTACTTATGAAATATACTTGCTTAATGTCATATTATGGTTAAAATTGCACAAAACAGCAATCAGTTTGTTTAACTGATTGTCCAAACCAGATAATGCATGGGGGCTATCTGCAAGGCATACCCTGGGTTGCCAGTCCATCACAGGGTAGTTTATCTAAAAAGGCTGAAAGACTACAAAAGACTTTTGTCCTTGATTGCATACCCAGTACACTCCTTCAGATGGTGGACTGCATGTTTAAAACTTAATGTGATCAAATAAAAGTCAAATGAGAGCATAATTTATCACATGGTGACACTGTTACATCTGATGCTATCTTGCTATCTTACAGCTGGTGGTTGAACACAAGCAATGACAGCTTGAGGCACAGACAGACAGTAAAACAGTTTTCAAGTGGCATGAATATCAAGGCATCTGTTGTGTTTTACTGTCTTTTTCCCTTTTGGATTCATTAAAAGCAAATCACCCCTTCATTATTAACCTAATTAACAATATTTCAACTACTGCAATAAAAAGGTAGAAAAACAAGAAGAAAGACATTAGAGGAGAGAGGAATTATGTTTGATAACCCTCATCCTCATCTTCATATCTCCGATTTTCTTTAACACGCCCAAATGTCCTTAAATAGTAAATGAAACCTCACTTCCATATGTCCACTTCTATCTCGTTTAGCTAATGACTGCCATTTGATATCTTCATCATCAAATTATGTCAGGAGCTATAATTAATCTACCAACAGTATGACTGGAGTATGTCGTAATTAACCTCCACACCAAACAGGCCACTATTCAATCACTGTTGTTTTGAGTGACTCTCTTCTGGCACCGAGCTCTCCCTTATGGTTGAATCATGATTCGGGGGCATCCTTCTTTCCTAAGACAGGACCATCTAAGTCTTTTTCTGTATCTTTCTGTCTGGCTGCTGCGCGCCGGAAGCAGACCATAATAAGCGTCAGCCAGGAAACAAGCTATGCGCTCTTCTCCTACCCGTCCTCCGCTCCTCCACAACTCAGTCATCATTACCGGGCACCGTGCCTTAGCTCATTCACCCCTCCCTACACTGCTTCTACATTCACTCTTTAGCACTCCCTCCCTCTTTTCCCAATGTGCGTCGCAAAGTCTCCTCCTCTCACAGAGTCTGAGCGCACGTCTCCAACCAGCCTTTACGCGCGAGCAAACTCTCCAAGAGAATCCCCTACGGCCGGCCCCTCCCCTTTCCGTTTCTTACCGCCCTCACTCATTCATGACCCCGATCAGTGACGTAGGAGATTCCACGGTGCCTACTGCCGTAGGCAATGACAAGGTGCTTGAGTATATATGGGACACTGGTAGCCATCAACCGGCACGCTCTCAGTCGCTCCGACTCGGGAACCAGGGCATCAGCGGAGATAGCAGGCTTTACTTCGCGGTCTTAGGCTAACTCGCTTTGGGCTTTGGTTCAGGATGGAAACCTCTACTTTTTCTCGGAGCCGACGATGCTCCATCATGCGCAGCTGCAAAAGTAAGTTTCTCTCTATCTTCTTTGGTTTTGGATACCCATTGGATTCAAATGACAGTTAATGCTGCTTTGCTTTAGAACTCGAACACTTTAAAGTTTTTTAAAATATAAGAATGTGTGAAGTACTTTGACTTATATGAAACAGAACATCCAAAATTGATATATGGATGGATGATACAAAATTGAAATGAAAGTCTGTCAGCTCTCTGTCTGTTTGGTGATTTATTCGAGCTAAATTGGATGTAAAAGTGTGTTAAGAGCTTTTTCTTTGACTCAGAGAAATCGTTGCTATGATTTGATTAAATTCCTTTCCGATTACGCTGTGCGTAATGGTCGGCGTAAGTGTAGTGCCAAGGTGTAAACTTAATTTACTGCGACAGATAAGGTTTCTGTACATGAAACCTAAGAGAAAATATGAGTAGATGCAAGCCATAATCGCCAAAAACAATTAAATAATTTTCTTATCTAAAAATGAAGGCAGATATTTACCGTTATGCACTCTGCATGATGTTTCGTTGAATGGTAATGGATGATTATCGCACCATGGACAGCTCCCACTCACTTCCTTTGCTCTGTCCCCGCTCTTTCTAGGCGGTCTCTCCCTCTGGCTGGTGGTGTGGCTAGTCCTTGGTAAGCCAAGTCCGGCATCGGCATGTCCGCACCTGTGTGTGTGCTATCCGACGCCGATGACTGTGAGCTGCCAGGCGCAGAACTTCACCGCTGTTCCTGTCGGAGTGCCGTACGAGTCGCAGCGCGTGTTTCTCCAGAACAACAGGATCACGGAGCTTAGAGTTGGCTCTTTTGGCTTCGGAACTCAGGTAAGAAAGAATGAAGAAAGCAGCATCTACAGTGTGAAGTTGTTGCTTTTCCACACTGAAAGTTTAAAAATAATGAAAAATATAATCAAAAATGTATTTCATAAATACGTTTTCTCCCCTCAGGTTCTGTGGCTGTTTTCCAACAACATCACGTGGATTGAGGCAGGGGCCTTTAGTGAGCTGAGGGACTTGGAGGAGTTGGACCTGGGGGATAACCCTAACCTCCACAGGTTGGAGGGGGGAGCCTTCCGTGGCCTTGAGAAGCTCCAGAGCCTCCACATGCACCGCTGCCGGCTCACTGCCCTGCCCCATGACATCTTCCACAAGCTTTACAGTCTGCAGTTCCTTTATCTGCAGGTAGGGGCGCTGGAAAGCCATGCATATGCATACAGATAACTCTGACACATAGAAACACATGCATCCACCCACACATGTGCCTTCACATGCAGCATCACACGTGTTATCAATATTACCAATCACACTCACTGTGTCTGATTTTCTCAGCCTAAACCCCATTTTTTCTCTAATTTGCAGGAGAATAATCTTCACTTCCTGCAGGATGACATCTTTTCTGACCTCATCAACCTGAGTCAGCTGTTCCTGCATGGCAACCGTATCCGTACCCTTTCAGAGAACGTGTTCCGCGGCCTGGTCAACCTCGATCGCCTTCTCCTCCACGACAACCGCATCAGACAGGTGAACCGCCGGGCCTTCCGTGACCTTGGCCGCCTGACAATGCTCTTCCTCTTCAATAACACTCTGGCTGAGTTGCCCAGCCAGACTCTGAGGGACACCCAGGGCATCGAGTTCCTCCGCCTCAATGCCAACCCCTGGTCTTGTGGCTGTGAGGCCCGTGCCCTGTGGGAGTGGTTCCGTGAGGCCCGTGTCTCCTCATCTGAAGTCATCTGCTCCTCCCCTTCCACCCGTCGTGGCCAGGATCTCCGCTTCCTTCGTGAGATGGACTTCGCCCTCTGCCCTTTGCCTGACCCTGGCTCCATTGCCGGCTCCACCACCACCACCTTCAGCACCAAGACCCGCTGGTGGTTCCACAAGAACAAGCCCCAGTCATCCACTAAAGGTGTCTTCGAGAAAGCCTCAGAGACTGTAAAGGCCGGTTTGTACGGAAAGGGCCCATCAACAATCACCTCAGCAGTCAAGTATGAGCTGGGAGAGGATGAGCTGGCGCTGCCCAAACTCGAGCAAGAAGAGTACTGGGCAAACTATGGCAATGAGGACTCAGGTGTCACCCTGCGGTGCTTTGAGCTTGAATGTCCACCTGAGTTCGACCTGCCTCCATCTTCCTCCTCTCCCAGATCCTCCTCACCCTCTTTTCTTTTACTACTAGCCCTTTCTGTTTTCACCCTCTGCCTCAACCTCCACCTGCTATTCGGCTGAATCTGACTCTTAGTACCACACCCCTACCCTTCCAGCCTGTTTTAAAGGCTGTGAGGATCCCTGTTAGACTTTCTACACCCCCTTTGCCCGCTTTGCTGTAAGCAAATCCTCAAGGCACAGCAAGGGAGATGGGGGGACGGTTAGATTTGAAATCTACCAACTACAGGGCTTAACACTTTTCAGGGCTGCTAAGAGTTCTTCAGCTAAGGTATATATTTATCTACAATGCTCTGCAGGTATGGCTTTCTCTGCCTTACCTGTATGATGTCATGTTATGATGCCCTGTAATCAGGGCTACGAGGGCTGAGTCCATCTCTAGTACAAACGCAATTTGATAGCAGCTGTGAATGATGTTGTCAATTCTGTCACCTCAACTTATTTAAAACTACTAGTGCTTTTAGTGCATCCAATTAACTGGTTGCTGCAAATGCTACAATTACTGTTAGAATCAGTGCACAGTAATGAAAATACTGTAACCACTTAAAGTGTCATGTAAATAGTTATGTGTACTGTGAGTGTTCAAACTAATATCTGTGGTTCATCACAATCATGTTCATCTTGATCCAGAAAAACTGTGAAGGCTTGTGCTTCTACAGGACAGAGCACCAGGCGCAAAATGAAGTTGAGGGCCTTAGAGCGAGAGAGGAGAAAGGGAAACAAAACTGTGAGGCTGAGAGGGAGCAAAAGGAACGAGAGAGAGATGCACGGACGTCATAGAAGAGGGAAGGGAGACAAAATGGCAGTGAGAGGAGGGGAGGAGATTTCAAAGGAAACAGCTTTAGAAAGAAGAAGATGTGGGTGGAGATGGGAGTGTTCAGGCAGCAATAAGAAAAGAAGCAGAAAAACAGCGAGACAGAACAGAGGACAGTGCTGGCGGTAGAAGCAGCAATTTGCAGGCGACAAATAATAAATCTACTCATCAGTAGTTGTTCCATCCATTATACTCATACCGTTCACCATTTTCTGTATATATAGTGTTGTTTTGCGACAACCACAGGGAATGAATGCTTCCTGTCAGGAAGCCAGAGATTTTGTTTTTTGGATGTCTTTCTGTGACATATTGATATAATGTGTGATGATTGTTGACTTGGATGCAGATGAAGATCTTGATAAAAAAAGATATATTGAATATTTCTTGAATCATTCCTTTCTTTGGGGCAGTTTTTGCTGAATATATTTTAACTGAAGGAATTCTGAGGTGCACTTCATGCACCATCATAAAACAAATGTGGGATCAAAAGTGCACAAATTGTCTCAGTTCATCTGAAGTGTGGTGACTACACTGGACTGAAAGGACTGATCACTTGGCCACATGGAAAGCTCTGACTTAACAGGCATCTGTGTGTGTGCATAAATGGGGATGAATGGATTCACAAGTAGGCAACACTGCAAAAGGCAAGTACGTCAGTAGGTTTCTCACTTTTGTGATTCATCAACAGGCGATGCCAAATGGACAGACAAAGCGCAAACTGGCTGATTTGTAAATACACCAAGAGAGCAATGAGAGAGTCTGGAGAGAGACAGAAATCAGAGTTAAATTTAGGCTCAAAGACTGACATGCAGAAAGACTAATGGAAATGATATGAGGTGAAACAGGAAAAATGTGCTGAGGCAGCAGACTGGAGAAATGCTCTGATGGAGCAGCACAAGAAGGGAAAAACAAAAGAAACAGCAGGAAGTTACCTTATACATGAAAATTTGAGATATCCATCAGGAGGGTTTCTTAATTGCTTCTTCTTGAAAACAATTTACTGTAAGGACTTGGAAAAAAGGGAAAGATAGTGTAGGTGTACTCATGCACAGCTACTCTTTTTCCTAAGAGTCATTTAAATTACTCACTGTTATCCTAAAGCTTTCTTGATCTCGAGGGTAAAGACAGGATGAAAGGAGGTGATGTCTGGCTGTGACGGTGGTGAGTAGGGCAAGGCAAAGATGTAGTAGGAGTGAAAGAGTAGGAGGTAGTGAGCCACGTACAAACCAGCTGGCCTTGCAAGGGTTACAGAAAACTAGTTCCTCTTTGAGATTTTCTGTTTTTTTGCCAACTGAGTTCCCCATTAGGAATGACTTTGGAAAATATTCAGTGTCATCTTTGTCAGCTTTTTAGTCTCTTTCACAGTCTAACGGAGGAGGTCAAACTGAGCCCGGGTGCTCTTCAGTGGCCATGACAGTGAGGTCACTGTCAGATGACCAAAGTGCCAGTTATACCATTTCCAATTTTTGTTTGTTTTTCTGTCTGCATGTTCTATGTTTTGTATCTGAAAAAGAAATGATACTATATGAAAATCTGCTTATTTGGTATTTATTTTTACTGTAAAAGAAAAGAAAAGATGTTCTTCAAAGATGCACCATAAAGAAAGAATAAATTCATACTTGTTTTAACAAAGCATTTTCTAAGAATGTGTGGGTGTTTCATTCTATATCTAGGCAACTGTCCAGTCAAACACCCAAAGCAATCAAACTGCACACACACATATGCATGCAAGCATGCACGCACACACAAAATCACGTGGACACACAGACACAGTTGCCATTGTGTAAGTCCTCCAGGCAGTTATCCAGCTTTCTTAACGGTGCAACTACTCAACAGAGAAAGAGAACAGGCAATGTGGGGGTGAGAACAGTGAGGAGAGTTAAACTATTCACTGTTTAAGGTTCAACCTGCCTCAAAAGGAGCACCTGCTCTTGCAGTAAGATCACATAATCAAAAAGAGACACCAATAATGATAGTAATCAAAATATAATGATCATAAGCACTGTTTATGGCCACAGGGTTATTTTTGCCAAAAAAAGGAAAAAGAGAAAAGTAAAAACTTTGGAACATTTTTCAATAAACAACTGATATTAAAGGAAACGTTGCATATCATCAAAACTTTATTACAACACTCAAACACTCTCCTCTGATCAAAATGTCTGGGAGGAAGTTGCACTTTAAGTGTAACGAAATCCATTATACTCGGTCATTTGAAGCCTCAGATTCAATCTGAGTGAAAATCTGACTTATGTTGGATACAGCTGGACTAATTGATTTTGCACCCACTCAGAGGAAAGATGACCAACACCATACTTTAATGCTACAACAGACATCCTGTGATACATGCTCAAAGTTACCACTGTGACACTTTTATGACCAAAGAAAAGGTGGAAAATAAAAGCAGAGCAAAAACATGGAAAGTGAAATGATGATAATCGAGCTGACAGGTTACAGCAAAGTATATGATGTGTATTACAGTGATGTGCCTATTTTCATTTAACCTTTTCCATACATCTGGTATGACAAATCTTGTCATACCAGATTTATTAGATCTAAACTGCACAGTCTGGTTTTGAAGAAATAATAAATCCTAAAGCATTTATTGATGTCATACATCAGCAGATCATCAAAGTAATTATGATTCATCCTCTGGTGACCATAAATGATCCATTTTAGAAAGAGTGAAACACTGTGCCCAAAACTTCTCTGGTCTAAGTAGCCACACAGGACTCTTTGCATGTAGCATATCTACTGGTTGAATCCAGAGAGAATAGGAAATTGTAGAAAATACAAGAAATTTCAGTGATCTGAGAGGTGGACATTACTAAACTCTTTCATCAGGCTGGGGATATCTTTAAATCTGGATATAAGTGAGAAAAGTGGGAGGAAAAAAAGGTGTTTTGGGGAGTATCTGAGAAATGAAGTCTGTATATAAACTAAACCCACACAAAATTCTTGTTTCCAAAAAACTTTGTGCTTTGAGATCCCTTCCAGTTGCTCTGGAAGTAAATTAAATCATAATTTATACAAATCAATGAGAAGCATTTGTTTTTTTAGTAGAATGCGGCAATAATGGACCGTGCACAGAGTTATCAAGCTGGCAGGGTAATTACCTAACTACTTGGCAGGTGGGAGTTTTAGTTTAACTATAGATGATTTAGTAGAGATTGCAAACATCTTTAATAAAAACAAACAAACAAACAAACAAACAAAAAACAAACAGTGGTTTAAATAGTTTCATTGCTTTGATGCAAATATGGGAACGAATTCCTAATCTTTTCACATTGTCCAACAGCATGTGTGTGGCAGACTTCAATCTGTGCAAACACAAAGCTGCTACATGCAAAAGTCACAGACTCCTGCTGCACACACACCACTCTCTGTGGCACAGAGCTCGCTCCGTGGAATCACAGCTTGTCATGCCTATATAAGGATGAAACAAGCACATCAGACAGCTCATCCGTCACATTCCTATTGGTCTCCAAGCTTTTGTTTGGCAGAAAAATTCTATGACGCACTTCGTCGTAGAGTCCATTTAAACTGTGTGGGTTTGATTGCATGACGTCCATGTCACTCAACCATCAGATCAGACAAAATCAGAGCCACAGCGAGTAGAGTGGGGAGGCAGGGCATGAATGTATCTGTATAAGCTACAGTATGTTGAATAGATGAATATTAATGACTACAGAGTTATTGAAGAGAAGTGAGGGAGCAGCTCAGAAACGAGGAGGAAGCTCGTTTCTCTGCACTTGTTCAAGTGCGTCACTACTTTGTCACACTTATTTCCACCTGCTGGGCCTCATCCCTCTCTTTCCCTCTCTCTCACGCTCACACACACACACACACACACACACACACACACCTTCTCACGTGCATACGCAATTTGCACGTCTTTCGACTTTATGCTGAGCAGCTGAATTTACACCACCTCTCAGATTCCTGTGCAACAAATCGAAGATCTTTTCACATCTTGACATGAGGTCTTTGTGCTCCTGCTTTCACACATCTCTTTCTGTAAAGCGCGCTTGACGTCATGTCTGTTGCTCTTCTCATATTTCTGTACTTTGCTTCCTATTTGAACCAAGAACCTTGCCTGATACATGGTTTTTCCTTTTTCATAGAGATAAATAGAAATGTGACCCTTTCAACCTCTCATTTGTAGGTATTTGTGTTTGGCTGATAGCTGAATTCGCTCTATCACTGTCATTTTCTAAATTACTTTACATTTATGTTTGATGCTTTCTTTTGATCCTTCAAAGTATTTTTTGTCAGTTTCTGCAAAAACATCTCACTGTACATAACTGTTCATTATTTCTTTTGTCCCTTTTTACAGCCGGTACGAATAGAAATATCTTGCATATCAAAGAGACGACAACAAAAGTTGCTTGCTATAACAAGCTGAGAGAGAAAAGCTTTTTGATCCATTGTACAGCCATGAGGCCAGTTTTTATTTTCATTGACTTAATTCATATAAAACATGGAAAGGTTAAGAGTTATGCATGCATTATGCACAAGGTAAGCCCATTAAAAACAGCAGTACAGCACATGTATTAAACTTTATGGAAATGGTAGTATTTGATGCTTGATGCTATTCATTTAAATAAATCAAATCATTCCATCTATTACAAACAGATATGCATGGTTATGTCAGACAATATAGACAGCATCTTCTGTGCAGATAAAAAGTTAGCACACTCTTACTCATATCATGTGTGCACTCGGGAAAAAGTGAAAAGTCACTGACGCCAATATGAAGTTAAAAAACACCGCTCGCTGTTAACAGAATGAGATGAAAATGAGGATTTGTGTAAAAGAGAGGGAGACGGAAAGCTAGCAGCAGAAGAGGTGTGACGTTTGAGTCATGTACTTGGATCTCTTTTCAGCGAGAACATTTGGAAGGCTTAAGTGTGCAAGCACACACACACGTGCGAATGCACCCCCGTTGGCAGCATTTGGCGTTGCTAGTACGCCTTAAGAGAGACCCACTGGGAGACAGACGTTTCTCATCGCATCACACAAGCGGGATCCACGCACATGCATGCCCACACACACACATGCATACTACACACTGACACCTACATGCAGACTCACCCTGCTTCCCCAGCCAGGTGGCCCCAAAATAATCTTTCCATGGCATAAACATTTGCAATTTAGTGTGTATTTTGGTGTTTCTGAGGTGACAAGTACGTCAGGATCTCTGCTGTCATCTTGATCCCCCTGAAAATTTTGAATTTAAACTAAAATTTGCCTGTTCACAAAGATGTTTATGTATAGATTGAAAAAGAGTCCATGCAGAGCGCTGAGTATATACCAAATAAGCAAAGATGAAGAAGCTAAAACACACAGGAAACAGATGGATGAAATCACATACAGATGTCCCAGATTGTTCTAACATCATCGGTCTGTTTGTCATTTAAAGTGAGATGAAAGAGCGAGACGAGGAGGTGGGAAAGAAAGGGAGAGAAAAAACAATGGACTGAAAATAGAATATGACAAGAGAAACAAACGCACGGAGAGATGAGGGGCATAGAAGGAAGGAAGCTATATGTTTACTACATCATGTCCTCTGACATGTTTATCCAACCTTTCCTACTTGTTTTACTTTGCCACTGTAAAGTTCTCCCTGTCATTATCACCCAATGCTGAACCTGGTGAACTCGGTAACTGTGATAAATTCTGACTCAATCAAATTATGCCATCTGTTACAAACAGATATGCACGATTATGTCAGAGAATATAGACCCAGGAATCTATTTTGTGTCCTAGAATGCCAAAAAACGTAACGTTTGAGTTACAACAGTTACTTTAAAGGTTGCTGTAAGTGCTTATTCTGTCTTTAGCAGTATTTTCCTGAGGCCTACAGTTTTATGAATGCTTTTTCCTTCCAAATATGGTAAATGACATTATTTCTCGTGTATTTCACATTATTTGTAAAAAGAACAAACTTTGAAATATTGTATAAAGATCCTGGTTTGGCTTCTTTCTTGACAATTTGTTTAAAAATCCTCTTTTATAGCAAAATATTAATAAAATACAGGCAAACTACAGTAGTACCGCTGCCGATGTGTTAACAGTAAATGCATCCTACATGTAACATGTCAATATAATATTAAAATCAACTGTAAAGATGACATTTTGTAATATCTAACAGCAGAAATTACAACAAAAGCTAACAGTTGATATCATAATTTTGAAATCTGTGGTAAAACAAAAGATTAGGATGATTAACCAATAAAGAAGCTTTTTATCAATTCCATGGAAGGAATATGAGCCTTAATATCATTAGTCACATTATTACCTATACTACACCTTAGACTCTATTGTACCTCAGGGTCATAGCTGAGGTCAGCTGTCAACCCTCAGCTCCTCCAGTCTGGATGTTGAAGTTTCATTGGGCACAATGTTGAGCCCTAAAAGTAACCCTGATGTGTTAATAGAGACTGAAGCTTGCATTGTAGTGTGCTTTGAGTGGTTGAAAAGACAGGAAAGAGACTTATTAATGCAGTCCATTTACCACTCACTCAGCTGCTGATAAAACTTGACTGAAGCATGCATGCTAAATGGCTGTGCCCCATTTTAAACCACAGAGGAGAGCACAGATTTAAACACTACAAAAGTCTCTAATGTGAGATTTAATTTTTGCAAAATGTAGGAGGGTACTGGGGGAAGGATGAGCAGGCTGCTTGCTTATAAAATGAGATAAGAGACAACTCCTCTTTAGAAATGGTTAATTGATTCAACATTTCCTCCAAAAGTGGGTTTGCAGCTGTACTCCACATATGCAACTATTTCATAGCCATGGTTTGCCCCACAGGGAAATCTTTTGGCCAGTGTTAATAAACAGGCTCAAAAAGGCTCAGAGAATATTTCCAGAAAGTAGGGGGTGGCCATGTCTGATCTCTCTATCACACAGAATCATGATACAGCACCAATAAATTAGTCCTCCTACCCACAGTTTCCACTTCTCCGTGTCCTAATTCTCCACTGTGCTTCACCGATTATAACTGTCGCAGAATAACAACATCACATGTTTTAACCAACCCTTGCTTCGTGTTTTTCCTCTAGTCCACGTTTTCTGGACTCACATGGAGCTTCACGTTTGCATCCCGGAGCACCAAATAAAACTTTGTGTTCATTTCAACATCTTCCCACCTCTTTTCTTTCTCTTGCCAACTCCTCCCTCCTCTTTTCTTCTCCTCTGTCATCCACCAGTACGTTCTGTTCTGTTCTACCGCCGATGACTTGCTGTGTCACTGAGGTGTTGCCTCAGTCAGCAGTCATTTGTAGTCATCTTTCTTGCACTGTAATTGTGCTTAACGACACTTCATACTTGAAAGTGGGTTGTAAACATATTTTTCAGCCTGAATATTAACAACTTGAAGTCATCCAGTTATTTCCAGCACACAGAATTCTATTATGCAAATATGTTCAATGCTTTACAAAACCTGTGTAGTAAACACTGAAAACATCCAGGGTATCCACAATTTGTGAAAAGTTAGAGAAAGTACTGGTTAGTTTATTACAGTATGTATAAATCTTTAAATACAATTCTTGAAGGGCAGCTTCCACGTGCCATGACAGTAACATGTTGTAAATAAGTTTGTATTGTTTTATTCTTTAGCCTGTGCTTATGTATCACTAATTTGAGGTTACTGGTAGGACTGGTGGATTTAGAGGACATTTAGTGGACTACTGACCAGTAATTCTCCTTCAAATATCTTTGGCTTTGTACGCTCTCGATCAGGCATTTCTCAGTGATCACTTTGTTTCTGATTTTCACCATCCTTCCATCAGTTTCTCAGTTTCTATCACTTAGGGGCATCCCCACAGCATGATGCTGCCGCCATCATGCTTTACTATTGGGACCGTATTAGTAGGCGATGAGCAATGCTTGGATTTGCCAACCATTTGCAGTCCTTGGAGTTCTTCCCAAGGAGAAAATTTTTGTCTCAATACACCAGATAATCATTTCTTAGTCCTCTAGATGCAATTTGGAAACCACCAAGTGGGCTGTCATAAGCATTGTTCTCAGAGTGGTTTCAGTCTACTACTCTGCCACAAAGGCCTGATTCACGAGTGCAGCTCAGATGGTCATCCATCTGGCAGGTTACTTCATCTTTGCAGAGGACATGTGAAGCTCTTTTAAACAAACTGTCTTCTTCACATCTTTGACCAGGAACGTCTCACTCATTTACATATATTTGCTCATACTTGTGCTTTATTGATCTTAAATAGCACTTTTCTATTCTACTTTACACTCAAAGTCATTTGTACAGCACACTCCATTCACACACATTTATAAAAACATGCTCTAAGTGCTTTTATCGAACATTCATACACATTCACATCCTGATGGATGCATCGAAGAGCAACTTTGGGTTCAGTATCTTGCCCAAGCATACCTTGGCATACAGACTGGAGCAGCCAGAAATGGAACCACCAACCGTCTGATTCATAGATGACCTGCTCTATCAGCTTTCTAAACTACCAAACCTTTAAAAAACAACAACACGTCTCCCAACCGGTCACAGCAGATGGCCGCCCCGCCCAGCAGATGGCTCTGCTGGAGTTTTCCCTCCCACTGTCACCAAAGCGTCTGGTAATGTGGCGTTGTATGGTTATTGGGGTTTCTCTGTATTATTGTAGAGTCTTTAACATACAATATAAAGTACCTTGAGGTGACTGTTTTCGGGATTTCGTGCTAAACAAATAAAAGGAATTTAACTGAATTGAAATTATGTCACCGATCTAAAGCCAAAGTAATTATAAAATGATTGTAGTCAGTCTTTAGTATTAATGTTTCTTCATGTCACAACACAACACCTAGATCTGAACTTAAGTATATTTAGGAAACTTTTTTTTTTAAAAATTGAGACAACAACAACAACAACATAATATAATGCTAAAAACACAGGAGCAGGTGCCGGGTTGTGGAAGGCGACATGTTGTCCCGGTATCTTGAATACATTGGCTGAGATGGACATTGTCATTCTGCCTAATTATGTTTTATGTATGTAACTAGAGACTGGCCACAAACATAAAACACCTTATTAGTTTATTTTTCAAATCTCATATATGACTATTTAAAATTTGTACATGTATATTTTCATCACCTCTTTCTCATTGCGCCTTTCTTCTCCTCATCTTAATCTGCCTTCTCACTCCTCCTTCATTTCCAACTCATCGTGTTAGTCCTCACTTCAAGCCTCATCTCCTGAACTGAAGTTCACAAAAAACATGCGCAAACATGTTTCAGAAGAGTAGATATGTAACCATACTGTCTTTGGACAGCTGACAGCTAGCAGGCTAGACAACAACTGATTATAAGCTAACATTATGCCAGCTAATATTAGGCTCGAGTGCCCTTAAAAAAAGAAGGAAGACTAAAAACAGGTTCATTACATTTTTACATTAAATGTGAGTTTTGTAACATTTGAAAGTTGCAATAATGCCAGCCAACAGTGGCCAAAACAACCACGCTTACTGACAGAAAATTTCTTCAACAGCTCAAATCAGCAACACTGTCACTGGACAGAAATCAGCTTCACTGACACGCTGACCCCCATTAGAATCCTTTCACCAGGGTTTACAGCCTCCTCCAGAAAATAGACAGGGACAAGTAGCATACTGGCGACTGAGGTGAGAGTATGTAGTGTGTGTTTGTGGATAGACAAACACAGAGATAAACAACTACCAGAGTTTTTGAGGTGACTTAGGAGCAAAACACTAAATGTAAAATTGTTTTGTTAATTGTTTAATCCTTTTTTATTCTTGATTTATTGTTAAGTGTAAGTATAAAAATATAGTGTGTACAAAAATGTTTTTCTAAGCGAACATGGTCTGATGTACATTTTACGTTTTTGATCTCTTGGCTGACTTAAACCTATTTGTTGTACAGTAGCCAACGTAGCTAGGCACTTGAATTGAAATACATCGGTGAAAAATAATATAGCTTGTAAAGAGTAGCCAATCAGCTATTTTAATTTTCATATTTGGACAAATCAGAATAAAATAGAAAATAGCACAAAATATCTCCAAACCTTTGAAAAAATTGTGTGTTCAGTTAATGATTTTTTCCACAAGAGGAATCAGTCAAGGACTTAAAGTTAATTAAAGCAAACAGGATGAATCTAACCAGTTTGCTGTGATACAGTGAATCCTTAACAGTTCACTTTGATCTTAAGGATTTTTAAGAAAAAGAAAATCTGCATTGTTATGTCATATAAAATCAAATATATGAGTTGTTAATATAATAGTATACATAAAAATCACGGATCTTAGCATGTTCTAAAGACACCACCTGCTCGTTGCTTAAGAGAGCTGGTATGCCTCTTAAGTAGTTCTTGTTGTATCGTCATTTGACTTTGAAAACCTCCTGATTGCACTTTGTTATCTGTGGATTTAAACAATGTGGCATCTCCCCTGACTCTATGATGGCTCTCTTTTCAAGATGCCCTGTTAGTGGGGAGACAGTTCAGAAAAAATGATCAGATGATGAAATTTAAGTACATCTCATCCAAATTCAAGTCACCCTACATGAGTTGCATTCGGTTTTGAATGCAAATATCCACTCGAAACCTAAGATTCAGATCTGTTTGCCATTACTGGGTCACAGCACAGCGTCACTCTGTTTGTGGATCCAAACAGCACAACATTAAAGAAGCCCCTGGAACAGAAGACGCTGTACTATTTTACTGTAATTCAGCATGCTAAATTAAAAAAAAATGAAACCATATCACTTAATCTCTTTTTTCTCACTGCTCTGTAGACTGATCGAGGGTGACTAATGCTCTCCAAGAATCAGGAGAAGCAGCAGCGAACACAAACTGACTGCAGGCATGGTGGGGGAACGAGAAAATGACGGACCAGGACAGAAGCCTCCAAGATTTAGCCCACACAGCACAAACTGAACAGCTTGATTTAACTCAGGGCATCACTCACTAACAAACATAACAAGGACATTTGTTTCTCTGGAGTTCAAGTGAGAAAACTGCTGCTCTTCTCAAGAAGCGGTGTTTCTGGCCCTTGAGTTTATACACTTTTTGACACTTTCCTCACTGTGCTCTTCCTCAGGTATGGGCTTGCTTAGTCATTTAAATTAGGGAAGTATTTACATCCTCTGTGGGATGGTTTTAAGAATATACTCATTTGGCAAGGTTCAACATTTTTCAGCATAAACAAAATGTGTGTCCTATAACGGCTTTAGCAGTGGGTGTCTTTAGATTTGACTGAGTCACAAGCTAAATTCTCCTAAAAATGAGCTATCACATATGTCACCACAACACCAGGATAAACAAACAAGAAAAAATAAAAAAAGTGTCTCGGGGGATCACCAGATATGGATGATCAAAGTGTGGCAAATCAATCATAGGCTTATATGACATTATAGCTGACAGGAAACTCTCTCAGCTCTGAGAAATCTTCAGTCAGTCTGGCCCAGAAATCAATAGACACAGATGATCAAAAGCAGCAAATATTCTTCTGGCAAGCACCGAAAGATGATGCATGAATAACTGACAGGAAACTCTCTGAATTCCAGATAGCATAGCACTTATGTCAGTTAAAGTTTACACTGAAATATTATGGTTGCATCTTGGACCAGCGCATCAGGAGAAAGGCTGCAATGACCTCATCTATTAAATGGACTAGTACTAATATAGCACCTTTCTGCTCAATTTTGAGCACTCAGAGCACTTTCTACTACAAATCTCATTCACCTAATTATGCACATACATACAGTGCTTTTATCTATACATAAGCACTTTTCTCCACCATTCACACGCACTTTAGTGAATGCATCTAGGGCAACTTGTGGTTCAGTACCCTGCCCAAGGATGACACTATAGACTGAAGCAGCCAGGGATAAATCCACCAACTGTCTGAACCTTAGCCGCCTCTATTTAAAGGATTTATAGGATATGCTCCTGTTTCCAACTATAAAAGCACTGAATGTGGAAAACTGAAGTAATCATACAGTCTGTGTTACCATTTGGTTTTATCTGATTAGCAACAATGGTGGAATTTTGGACGAAGCAAATTTTCTTTTTCTGCTCAGACCCTTTAACACCATCAGTGGTGGAGCAATAAGATTAATGGTAAATTTGTTTTAATGAATCTAGAAGAATCCATCTAGCAAGTGTAACCCATGTGAAATACGGGGCTGCAAAATCCCTTTTTGTAATCTAAGGCTATAGCCTGTTATTGTCACAAGGGGGCGCTGTGATGCAGTCTTGTGTTCTGATGACCTTGCGTCTAGTGCGCAGGAAGTATTACCTCTCTCTTCCTGTGAGATCTTCCCTCTGATGGCGGTCAAGTACGTGTCGGAGCGCATGGAAAAAGTATCTTGATTGGTTTTTTTTGAACTACTAGAAGAATTCTGGAGAACCACTGACGGCGAGAACAGCCCAAATGAGATCCTGGATGATCGTGAAATGGTGTGGCCAGCCATGCGATCGGATTGTGGGATTTGCCTGAGAAACTGATTCAAGCAACCCTGGATTACAGATAAGCCCTATGCACTACTTTTCCTACCCGGATAATAGGGTTTGCACACTGACAATTCCCCTACAGTACACCTGTTTGGGTTTTCAACGACTTTAAAGGACAATTCAGACTGGACAATTCAAACTTCACAACAGGAACACTTTAATCTGTTTCATTCATTCCAAAGAGCTCTGATACTGTTCAGTATAAATCTTCCATTTAAATGTCTTTGTTTTGTTTTGTTTTACATGTATTCACCTTTAAAATGCACTATTAGTGTGCAATTTGGGTTATTGTGTTGTATATGTATATAAATGGTACTGAGGCAATAAAGGTCCCAGTTATTCACTTCCAAGCCAACTCCTTTTGTGAGTCCCCAAAACAAAACCTCCTCCTGAACCTAGTAAGATGTCTAGGGTCTCTATTTGAAGTGAGAGTGTACTGGTCCTGAGTAGAGGCGCTACACAAAACGTGGCGAGCCAGCCAGGAGGTTTAATTCCTTTTATTTTGGAAGTTGAGCAACTGGTGCTTTCATGCCTTTTGGGTCAAATCATTACAATTGTCTATGACATTCTGGGTTGGAGCAATAAGACAACATGGATGTAATCCAAAGTGAAGGTGTCAAAGTACCTAACTCTGTCCTAGTAGGAGGGTTAACAGGCGATGAGGTTGACAATGAGGTTATTGATTACTTAGGGCAGTTTGGTTCTATTGGAAGAGTAATCAAAGTAACTAGCACAGAGGCACAGTTTAAAAACACAGCCATTGTGGAGTTCCAATCAGGTGAACCAGTCCAGTTCCTTAAGGATAGCTTGCCTTGCAAAAGACAAAGCCGTAACCCAAGTGTTGTCCATCATATCCAGCTTCTGTCTGCGCTGTATGCTGCAGACAGGGGTTCATGTTTAACCCATTCTTACCTAACTGAACTGAAAGGGCTTGCTAAACTGAGTGGTGCAGATTTTGAGAAGGTTTTACTAGATGAGCTGGCCAGAATGAAGAAGTCCACTGAGAGTGATCCCGCAGTTGGGCCAAATGTAACAGTGCCTAATCAGAATCTGCAGCTCACTAGTGACACAGACCAAGATGAACCAGCCATCATAGAGCATCAAAGTCCTCTTAAACTGGGCAGTGATTTAACCCACTTGCCTGAGCATGACTCTCACTCATCCTCTCCAAGTGTAGAAGTGACTCCCTCGCACAGAAAAACCACTATCTACTTACCACCTGAACAGCTCACTACACCTGAAGTACAGAGAGTAGTAGTTGAGCATGTCATTAAGAACAATGAAATGCCTTCTCAAGGTCATGCAAAGCTCAGGCCCTTCTCGGGGAAAACCCCTTGCTCTACTTTCGAAGCTGATTATGATACGTGGCGCAACAATGTTGAATTCCACCTCATAGATTGTACCATATCTGACAAACATATGGTAAGGAAAATAGTTGAGAGCCTTCTTCCACCAGCTGCTAACATTGTAAAGCACCTTGGTCCTAACGCTTCTCCCCATGACTATCTCAGCCTTCTTGACTCAGCGTATGGTACTGTTGATGATGGGGATGAGCTTTTTGCCAAATTCCTGAGCACAAACCAGAACTCAGGTGAAAAGCCTTCTGCCTATTTACAGCGGTTGCAGATAACCCTGAGTAAAGTCATTAAAAGAGGTGGCATCACTACAAATGATTCAGATCGCCAACTGCTTAAACAGTTTTGTAGAGGTTGCTGGAACAACAGCTTGATCACAACCTTGCAGCTTGAGCAGAAGAAGGACAAGCCACCTTCATTTCCAGAGTTGCTCCTCATGCTACGTACTGAGGAGGACCGGCAAGCAGCAAAGTCCAGCCGAATGAAACAGCACTTAGGCATTTCTAAACCTAAGGCACATTTGAACTCCCTTGAAGTAGGAGAGTATGTCACTGATGATACAGACGTATCAGCTGTTAATGATAGGCTAGTGCCTTTTGATGCACATAAGTTAGAAAGGAAACTTGCAAAGCTACAAGCCCAAGTGGCTTCACTGAAAGCATCAGCTATTGACAGTTCAAGCCAGAACTCTGACAAGCCAAATAAGAAAACCAAACCTAAGTTCAAGATTCTTCCTAAAGAGAAATCTGACCCAAGTGAGACTAAGCCCACTAAGAAGCCACGCCCATGGTACTGCTTCAGGTGCGGCGAGGATGGTCATATTGCTCCCTCTTGCAGCAATGAACCAAACCCTGAACTAGTTGAAATGAAACGTAAGGAGTTCAACCAAAAACTACAAGTCTGGGAGGAACAGAATATGTCAGCTTTAAACTAAAATCAGTTTCTGGGGAGGGACTACCAGGAACTGAAAGTAATCATGAACGTCCCAAACCGGAACCTCAGAGCAAAGTATCTTCTCTCTCTCGTGCAGCACGACCCCAGATTAGGTTACCCAAGGGACTTGTAGGACAGAAATGTACAGCAAATGTCACCGTGTCGGGAGTCAATTGCAGTTGTCTCCTTGACACTGGGTCTCAAGTGACCACAGTGTCCGCTTCATTTTACAACACCAATCTTTCAGAACATCCCATTCAGCCTATCAGTGGCCTGGATGTTGAGGCTGCTAGTGGCCAAAATGTTCCTTACTTGGGATACATACCCATCAGCCTTAAGTTTCCAAAAAGCTTTATTGAAACTGAGCCTGAGGTTTCTAGCCTTGCTTTAGTAGTACCTGACTTACGCTCTAACTGTGACTTGCCTGTGCTGATTGGGACAAATGCACTTGATGTTCTGTACGACGAATATTGTCAAGGTAAAGATCCCAATGATTTGTCGTCGGTCTATGGCTACAGGCAGATCCTCCGTACACTCAAGGTCAGGAGAGAGATAAACCTAGCCGGAAACGATGGCTTTGTAACTCTTAAGGGCAAGGTGCAACACGTAGTACCAGCTCAAGGGAGGGTCCTCCTTGAAGGCTGTGTCAGATCCAGCAGTGCTGGTGAATGTGCCATTGTTGAACAGCCAACGACATCCACCTTACCAGGGGGAATTTTTGTGGAGTGCTGTCTTGTCACTTTGCCCAAGAAGCATCCTCATAGGTTACCTATATGGGTGAGAAATGAAACTGAGCATGACGTAACACTGCCTTCTAGATGTATCATTGCAGAGCTCCATAGTCCTGCAAAGATATATGACGAATCACCCATTTCAACCAAAAATGATGACACTGTGAAATGTTGTAATGTTACTGCACAGCCAGTTGATGAACCTGCTCACCCAGATTTGACATTTGACTTTGGCAATTCTCCCCTCCCGCAGGAGTGGAAAGAGAGGGTTACCCAGCGTCTAAGTGCCTATGCTGATGTTTTTGCCCAGCATGATTTGGATCTTGGACATGTATCTAAAGTCAAACATCACATAAACTTAAAGGACGAAGCACCCTTTAAGCAAAAGTCCAGGCCAATCCACCCAAATGATTATGAAGCTGTGAGGAAGCACTTGCAAGCACTCCTTGATGCAGGAGTAATCCGTGAATCAGAGTCCCCTTATGCTTCACCGATTGTGGTGGTTAAAAAGAAGAATGGAGAGGTCCGTCTTTGTATTGATTATCGTAAGCTCAATGCGTTAACAATACGAGATGCGTACGCACTTCCAAACCTTGAAGAGGCTTTCTCAGCCCTTGCTGGATCCAAATGGTTTTCAGTAATGGATCTCAAGTCTGGTTATTACCAGATTGAGATGGAGGAATGTGATAAGCCCAAGACAGCTTTTGTGTGCCCCTTGGGATTTTACGAGTTTAACCGTATGCCCCAGGGGATCACCAACGCTCCCAGCACCTTCCAGCGCTTAATGGAACGGTGTATGGGCAGCCTCAATCTGAAAGAAGTTCTGGTGTTCATAGATGACATCATCGTGTTCTCCAGCACTTTGGAGGAACATGAAACCAGGCTTCTACGTGTCCTTCAGCAACTGAGAGAATATGGGTTGAAACTTTCTCCCAAAAAATGCTCCTTCTTCCAAAGTTCTGTGCGATACCTAGGACACATCGTGTCTACCAAAGGTGTAGAGACCGATCCTGAGAAGGTCAGAGCTCTCAAAACCTGGCCAAGACCCCAGACGCTCAGTGACCTCAAGTCTTTCCTAGGCTTTGCAGGGTACTATCGACGGTTTGTGAAGGACTATTCAAAAATTGTCAAACCCCTGAATGATCTTACCAAAGGCTACCCACCATACAGGAAGGGCAGAAAGGTGACACCCGGTCCTAGCGGATACTTGAACCCTAAAGAGCCTCTTTCCAGCCGTTGGACACCTGCTTGTCAGGAAGCTTTTGAGGTAATCATAGAGAAACTGACATCAGCTCCAGTGCTTGGATATGCTAACCCAAAATTACCATACGTCCTCCATACTGATGCGAGCACCTCTGGGTTAGGGGCAGCCTTGTATCAAGAACAGGATGGTGAAGTGAGGGTTATTGCCTACGCAAGTAGAGGACTTTCACCCAGTGAAAAGCGGTATCCAGCTCATAAACTGGAATTTCTTGCATTAAAGTGGTCCATTGTAGAGAAGTTCCAAGATTATCTCTACGGGAACACATTCACGGTTTTAACGGACAACAACCCATTGACCTATGTTTTGAAGTCAGCCAAGCTCGATGCTGCCAGCTACCGCTGGTTGGCCGCTCTCTCCACCTTCGACTTTAATATTAAGTATCGTGCTGGTAAGAGCAATCAAGATGCAGATGGCCTCTCTAGGCGGCCACATGATACTGTGGATGATGACTATGCTTCTCTTGAAGAAAAAGAGCGAATGAAACAATTTGCTTCCCATCATCTCTCTTCATCTCCCAACAGACAAGATGTGACAGCTGACACATTCAGTGTCTTGTGCCACCGTCATCTCTTAGGTGAATCTGACAATAGCCTACCTTCTATCACTTTGGTAGAGTCCCTTGCTCTACATACCGATGCGGTGCCAGACGTCTACGCAGATGATGGAACATTAGGTTGTTCTGTCATACCTACCTATAGTGAGGTAGAACTCCAACAGCATCAGAGGTCTGACCCAATTATTGGGTATGTGGTCAACATGTTAGAAAATGGAGGTGAAGCAAATTCCAATCCGAACTCTGCATCCTTAGAGCTTAAACTAATGCTCAAAGAGTGGAAACGTTTGGAACTGAAAAATGGTCTCCTCTACAGAACCCGCAAATCAGGTGAAAATGTCACCTTTCAGCTTGTCGTCCCTGAGTCTTTAAGGTCCACCATTCTCACTTGCCTTCATGACGACATGGGGCATATGGGTTTGGAAAGAACCCTCGACTTGGTTAGGTCAAGATTTTATTGGCCTAAAATGGCAACTGATGTAGAGAGAAAGATTAAGTCTTGCGGACGTTGTGTTAGAAGAAAGACCCTTCCTGAAAGAGCAGCACCTCTTGTGAGTATCCAAACAACCCGTCCCATGGAACTCGTATGCATGGACTATTTATCCTTGGAGCCTGACAGTCACAACACCAAAGACATTCTGGTCATAACTGATCATTTCACCAAATACGCTGTTGCTATGCCAACAAAAGACCAAAAGGCTACAACAGTTGCGAAGTGTCTTTGGGAGCAGTTTCTGGTGCATTATGGTTTTCCTGAGCGCCTGCTTAGTGATCAGGGCAGGGATTTTGAGTCACAACTCATTAAAGAGCTCTGTGCCCTAGCTGGTATCACGAAGGTGCGCACCAGTCCTTATCATCCACGGGGAAACCCAGTTGAACGGTTCAACCGAACTCTTCTTGGCATGTTAGGAACTCTACGAGACAAAGAGAAAACTCATTGGCGCGATTATGTGAAACCACTAACTCACGCCTATAATTGCACCAAGAACGAGACCACTGGGTTTAGCCCATACGAGTTAATGTTTGGTCGCCAGCCGAGGCTTCCCGTGGATATTGCATTCTGCCTGCCAGTTAAAGATGGCTCTCCTACATCTCACTCTCAGTATGTGAGAGCTCTGAAGGCTCGCCTTCAAGAGAGCTATCAAATCGCTGCCAAAAACTCTCAGAAGGTTGCTGAACGGAATAAACGCCGTTTTGACAAAACTGTCAGGGAGTCAACTTTGGAGAAAGGTGATCAAGTGCTAGTGCGGAACCTGCGACTTCGGAATAAACACAAACTTGCAGATAAGTGGGAGTCAACCATGTACAGAGTGGTGGAAAAGATGGTAGACCTACCTGTGTATGTTGTACAGCCTATGAATGGAGATGGTCCTATTCGAACTCTTCACAGGGATCTCTTACTCCCTTGTGGTGACTTATCTGAAGCTGAGGAAGTTGACCAGGTCAAGCCAAAGAGTTGCAGGCCAAGAACGAGGCGCAGTCAGCCTCTGTTACTGGAGGAGCAATCAGAATCTGAAGACGACTCACCTGTCTATCCTAGGCAGTCTTCTGTCATTCCTGGAAAGTTGGTTCAGGTGTTTGAAATCCCGAAGAGACGACAGCAAACCGGAAAAACAGTACCGGAGGGTAGTTGTATACCAGCTACGCCAGCAGACTGTGTAAACCCTCAGCCTCAGAATGAGCCTTGCAGAGGCAGCTCCCCTTTGCTGCCTGCAGAGCCTGTAGGGGTACCTCCTGAAGTAGCTGAAGGAGAGGAGCCAGATGTTGTGGCTGAGCAACACCCTACTGAAGACGATGTAACTTTACCAACTATGACTAATCAAAAATCAGCTGTGGCCGAAGACAGCATTGATGTACCGTCCATTGATGTAGAGGCTCCTATAGCTATGGAAACCATTGATCTGAACCCACAAACCCCTGAGGTAGCTCTGGAGCATAAGGAAACTGTTGACAGTGGAGAAAAAAATGACCATGTTCGTAAGTCAGAAAGGACACGTCGACCACCAAGGCGCTTCCATTATCCTGAGTTGGGAAATCCCTTAATTTCCTTTGCGCAGAGCCTCATAGAGAGCTTTAACCAAGCACTTTATACAATAGGTGACTATGAGAGTTCATCTGTAGACCACAGCGTGACGCATGAAGGGGCTCATGCTGGGTCAAAGGGGGAGGGTGTAACCCATGTGAAATACGGGGCTGCAAAATCCCTTTTTGTAATCTAAGGCTATAGCCTGTTATTGTCACAAGGGGGCGCTGTGATGCAGTCTTGTGTTCTGATGACCTTGCGTCTAGTGCGCAGGAAGTATTACCTCTCTCTTCCTGTGAGATCTTCCCTCTGATGGCGGTCAAGTACGTGTCGGAGCGCATGGAAAAAGTATCTTGATTGGTTTTTTTTGAACTACTAGAAGAATTCTGGAGAACCACTGACGGCGAGAACAGCCCAAATGAGATCCTGGATGATCGTGAAATGGTGTGGCCAGCCATGCGATCGGATTGTGGGATTTGCCTGAGAAACTGATTCAAGCAACCCTGGATTACAGATAAGCCCTATGCACTACTTTTCCTACCCGGATAATAGGGTTTGCACACTGACAATTCCCCTACAGTACACCTGTTTGGGTTTTCAACGACTTTAAAGGACAATTCAGACTGGACAATTCAAACTTCACAACAGGAACACTTTAATCTGTTTCATTCATTCCAAAGAGCTCTGATACTGTTCAGTATAAATCTTCCATTTAAATGTCTTTGTTTTGTTTTGTTTTACATGTATTCACCTTTAAAATGCACTATTAGTGTGCAATTTGGGTTATTGTGTTGTATATGTATATAAATGGTACTGAGGCAATAAAGGTCCCAGTTATTCACTTCCAAGCCAACTCCTTTTGTGAGTCCCCAAAACAAAACCTCCTCCTGAACCTAGTAAGATGTCTAGGGTCTCTATTTGAAGTGAGAGTGTACTGGTCCTGAGTAGAGGCGCTACACAAGCAATACATAAATAGGCAACATTGCATTGCCTTAGTCAGGTGTGTACATGGCGTAATGATGGCCCTGATGCTGATGGATCTCAATTCCATCTTTAACTTACTGGCTTTAAATGCACTGTAGCTCCTTTTCAGATTTACTGACCACTGAGAAGACTTTTTAACTATATGACACTGATGTATTCAGACAAACACGCACATACACACTAATGGGACTCTTATGCTATATAAAATATAATTTGCTTTTTATTTGTAAAAGTTGCTTTGTAAATTTATCCATGTTTGTTTGGCCACAGTTTGTTTTGGGCAGCACAGTGGTTAGCACTGTTGCCTCACAGCAAGAAGTCCCTGAGTTCAATTCCACCATCAGGCCGGGGGTCTTTCCGTGAATATTCTCCCCGTGTTTATGTGTTTCCAGGTACTCCGGCTGTCACGGCTTAGCAGCCAGTGTGTTTGAGGAATAGACTCAAAAGTAGACACGGGAGAAACTAACTACGGTGTAACAAAACGTGAGCAGTTTTTTTAGGCTGAAGAGAAACAAAATAAAACAGAAAAGCACAGCGAGTTGAAACAAGGGTGAAGCTAAACTGAAACCTAAACTGGGAAACAACTATGACTAACTATGGAAACAATGACAATAGACTAGAACATAAAACTGAACAGGAACATGCGATAATGAAACTATGAAATAAACCGAACATGAACCTGAAGAGTAGAAGAGAAAACTATGACGTGATGTGACCTGGAAACAAACAACCCAACACAGAACAGTAAGTGACAGAGGACTTTAATACACACAAAAGTAATGATGGAATTGGAAACTCCTGGATACACAACTGACACCGATGAACATAATGGTGCCACAGGGGAAAGTAAAATTAAGCACATTGTACCCTGCATCTCGCCCTAAGACAACTGTAACAGGCGCCATTCCATTGTTGCCCTGGCTTTATGTTTAGGGTCGTTGTCCTGCTGGAAGGTGAACCTCCGCCCCAGTTTCAAGTCTTTTGCAGACTTCAACAGGTTTTCTTCCAAGATTGCCCTGTATTTGGCTCCATCTGTCTTCCCATCAACTCTGACCAGCTTCCTGTCCCTGCTGAAGAGAAGCACCCCCAGAGCATGATGCTGCCACCACCATATTTGACAGTGGGGATGGTGTGTTCAGAGTGATGTGCAGTGTTAGTTTTCCGCCACACATGGCGTTTTGCATTTTGGTCTCATCTGACCAGAGCACCTTCTTCCACATGTTTGCTGTGTCCCTCTCTGTTAACAATGGCTTTCTTCTTGCCACTCTTCCATAAAGGCCAACTTTGTGCAGTGCATGACTAATAGTTGTCCTATGGACAGATTCCCCCACCTGAGCTATAGATCTCTGCAGCTCGTCCAGAGTCACCATGGGCCTCTTGGTTGCATTTCTGATCAGCACTCTCCTTGTTCGGCCTGTGAGTTTAGGTGGATGGCGTTGTCTTGGTAAGTTTACAGTTGTGCCATACTCCTTCCATTTCTGAATGATCGCTTGAACAGTGCTCCGCGGGATGTTCAAGGCTTGGGAAATCTTTTTGTAGCCTAAGCCTGTTTTAAATTTCTCAATAACTTTATCCCTGACCTGTCTGGTGTGTTCTTTGGACTTCATGGTGTTGTCGCTCCCAGTATTCTCTTAGACAACCTCTGAGGCCGTCACAGAGCAGCTGTATTTGTACTGACATTAGATTACACACAGGTGCACTCTATTTAGTCATTAACACTCATCAGGCAATGTCTATGGGCAACTGACTGCACTCAGACCAAAGGGGGCTGAATAATTACGCACACCCCACTTTTCAGTTATTTATTTGTAAAAAATGTTTGGAATCATGTATGATTTTCGTTCCACTTCTCACGTGTACACCACTCTGTGTTGGTCTTTAACGTGGAAATTAATAAAATTGATTCATGTTTGTGGCTGTAATGTGACAAAATGTGGGAAAGTTCAAGGGGGCCGAATACTTTTGCAGAAACTGTATTTACATTTGTGTCGTTGACTATTTTGATGTTAGGGTAAGTGAAGCCAGAAACAGGAACACATCCACCAGACACTTTATTAGTTACACCTACTATACTTCTCCTTTAATATATTATATATCCTATATTATGCAAATACCTAATTAGCCAGTCACATGCCACCAGTTCAGTCCATCATGCCACCAGTTCAGTCCATTTAGACAAGCAGAAATGCTCAAGACAACGATATTCAATTTCCAGCAGAGCTTCAGAATCGAGACGAAAAGTGATTTAAGTGACTCTAAAGGTGATGTGACTGGTCATTTCAGAAACTGTTAACCGACTAAAGTTTAGACTGAAATATTTTGGTTGCATCTTGAAACAACACATCAGGAGAAAGGCTACAATGACCTCATCTATTAAATGGACTAGTAGTAATATAGCACCTTTCTGCTCAATTTTGAGCACTCAGATCACTTTCTACTACAAATCTCATTCACCCAACCACGTGCATACGTACAGTGCTTTTATCTATACCCAAGGACTTTTCTCCAACATTCACGCACAGTTTAGTGAATGCATCTAGGGCAATTTGTGGTTCAGTACCCTGCCCAAGGATATTTTGACACATGACTGATAATTGGAGTAATCATACAGTCAGGGTTACCATTTGCCTTTTTCTTGATTAGCAACAATGAGGAAATTTGGACATTGATGAGTTTATCCCCTCCTTAAATTTTTGTGCAGGCTGCAAGCGATTTTTCTTTCTCTGACAGAACCTTTAACACCATCAGTGGTGGAGTAAAAAGATTAAGGTTAAATGTGCATTAAACACTATAAAGATGCATCTGGAAGAATCCATCCAATCCCACGCTAGCTATTTAGGCTATTTAGACAAACAGACATGGTTGACCTATTCAAATTCAAATGGAACTTCACAATCAGGATGGCAGGTGACTATAAAGGTGTTGTGACTGGTCAGAGTATTTCAGAAAGTGCTAATCTACTGGGATTCTCCTTTACAATCCCATATGGAAAAGATATATATAAATCTTATAAGGTTTGTATCTGTCTTGTGTGAAACATGAAAAGCATACAAGAGTGAAAACAGATATAAGATCCCTTGAAAAATTATATAAATGGAACTTGTATGTTTTGGATACTTCCTAAAACAGTATATGAAAGTAATGAGAAAGTGGCCACTTTCATGAGTAAATCATATAAGCCTTATATGATTCATTATATGAAGCAAGCTAAAGTTGATGCAAGTCTTTTATAAGTTTTTCCTATTTCTTTTCCATATGGGATGATCTCTAGCTTTTACATTGAATGTTCCAAATAAAAGAGAAAATATCCAAAAAGGAGGAGGTTTCTGAGTGAAGATGTTGAAGTCAGAAGAGAATGGTTTTAAGCTAATAAGGTACCAGGAACTTAAGTAACCACTCAGTACAAAAGCACAAAACATTGAATCTTTAAGGCAGATGAGCTACAGCAGCTAAGACCACACTGGGTGCCTGTCAGCAAAGACAATCTCCATCCTGCTTTCTATTAGTTGTTTAGGCTGGTGGTGGGGCTGTAAAGGTTTGAGGGACATTTTCTTGGCACATTTTGAACCTCTTAGTACTAATTTAATGCCATGGCCTTACTACGTGTTGTTACAGACCATGTCAGTCCGACAGTGTTCCAATTCTTTACTGGCTGCTTCTAGCAGGATAACATGACATGTCACAAACCTCAAATCACCTCAGACTGCTTTCTCAAACATGGCAATGAGTTCACTGTACTCAAATGGCTTCCATAGTCACCAGGTCTCAATCCAACAGAGCAGATTTGGGATATGGTGGAACAAGAGATTCACATCATGGATGCACAGCAGACAAATCGGCAGCAATTGCATCAAGCAGCTACATGATTATATACTGAAACATCTGAGGAGTATTTCCAGCACCCTATTAAATATATGCCATAAAGAATTAAGGTGGTTCTAAAGTCAAAAAGTGGTCAGAACTGACAGGACCAAGGTGTACCTAATTGAGGATAGTTTGCAAGTTAGTACTAACCAAAATACATTAAGTTCAACAGCTTGCACACACTGAGTGTTCTTCATGATAGGTGAGGTTCATTTGCGGAGAAGAGGAATGCTGAAATATGTCTGCCTGCTCTAGGATGATTGCTTGTGGCTTTGACTTGTCATACAGTACACAATGATGACGCTTAGGCAACTTGCTTTGGTGGCTCATTTGAATGCACAAGGTAACCTGTCAGGACTGAATCAACATCTGAAATAGTTCTCATTGTAACTGTGGTAACTGCTGCAGATGGGAGAAGTTTGTCTTCCAGCTTATGGTGATAAGGTGGTTTGTTTTGTTTTGAACTGAAAACGTGATCTTTTTAAAAAAAAAAAAATATTCAAGTTGTTTAAGGGCCTAAAACAGGCCAAAATGCCTAGAGGTCTGATTCCTCATCAGAAAAACTGAATGAATATTTTAACAGTTTTTATTTATTTATTTTTAAAGCATATTACCTCTGAATTTGAACACAGGGCAGAGAAAGAGTATAAAAAAGGTGGCATGCAAAAGCTCTGCAGTCAGAAGTTTGAAATCAATGTTTTACAACGTTAAACAGTCTGAAAAACATGCCATGATTGATAAAAGCAACTGAAAATCATCTGAAGAATTTGACTGGAGATTTCATCCCTTCTCTGTTATAGTCCTTTAAAAAGGATTTGATTAATTGTTTTCCAGGACAGGTGGTTCTCTACATGTACTAAGTATCAAGTAAATTTTATCAGTAATATTTCTAAATGTGTAGGACGTAATATTTAGCTGTTAACACGATGGAGAATGTCATCATATTATATAATCCAAAACTACAGCAAGTGGGGGAAAGTAGGGTTTATCTTTAGCTTAGTTTGTAGATTTGTCATCGTATCAGCCTGGATTTTGTAGCTGGCTTTCTGAGGTCCTAAAACTCAAAGTACAACAAAATACTGAGGTTAGGGGTTTTTCATCAGAAAATGTATTTTATTCTACATAAACATTTGGAGGAAAGATCGAAGGGACTGATGCAATGGATCTACAAACAGCAGCTGAGGTAATTATTTAGTATTTTCATGAAATAGGACATGGCAGTTGGTGGTTTCCAACTGCAATTGGATGAGATTCATGTTATAAATGTGCAGCTGATAAATCTGCAGAAGTTGTGTGATACCATCAAATCAGTGTTTCCAGCATTTTGTTGAATCTATGCCATGAAGAATTAGGGCAGTACTGAAGGCAAAAATGTTTCCAACCCAGCACTAGTAAAGTGTACTGATTATGTTGAACTTGCTTCTCAGTACATCTCAAAACCACTGCAAAAACAACCTACTGTGATTTCACGCTTTCAAACAGAGCCAGACCTTCTGCAACTCTTGCAACTCCTTCCACTTCAGTGATCCAGCATCAAATGAAAGGAAACCTCCAGCTTACATAGCAGCCTGATCCATCACAGATTACCAACAGGTGAGTTCATCAGACCAGGTGTGTCAACAGCTGAGGTGGGAACAGGGGGAAGGCCCGGTCCTGCAACAGAAGGTGTGTTTATTGCATACACACACAGAAGAAAAGACTGATAGAAATATGTGAGACGCACAGGAGACTGGGGAACCATGATAGTTTTAAGCTAAGCTTAAGCTAAGTTAACAGCCTATTTACTCCACAACACTATACGTGGAAAAGAGAATGGTTTCAATTCTCTTATTTAACTCTGCAATGAATGAAAATTTTAGCTATCGAACACAGCTAATATACAAGTTATATTTTTTTACTGTAGTAAGCACAATAACAACAGCGTTTTAATGTGTTGCATTTATGCAATAGTGCTGCAGAATAAAGAGGGTTAAATAGAGCTAGACAACGAGGATAGTATTGATTTCAGAAGAAAGTGAGTACTTGAGAGTGGGAGGCAACATGTGCTCATAGTATGTATACCGAAAAACCACAGAGGATAAAAATGTAGCTTAGTAACATAGAATTACAAATACAAAAACACCCCCACACTCACTGTGTTCTTACTGAATTGAAATTTGACATTACTGAGCTTTTTGTTCAGTGTATCTCCTTCCTAGACTTCCTAGACTGTGAAGCAGTCACATTCACCTGTGTATGAAAGATGTGGTGAGGCATTTTTTTCCAAGCAGACAGCATTGCTGCTCATTTGCATCTAAAAGAGACAGAAAGTGTCTGCAGACTTTTCTGCAATGAGCTTATCTGAAGGATAGTTTCTCGCTGTGATCCAAGCACAGTTCTTCCATTTGCTTCCCTCGTGCCCTTGTAGTGGTTTTCCATTCCAGCCTCCCCCCAGGATTGAATCTTTAAGGCAGATGAGCTACAGCAGCTAAGACCACACTGGGTGCCTGTCAGCAAAGACAATCTCCATCCTGCTTTCTATTAGTTGTTTAGGCTGGTGGTGGGGCTGTAAAGGTTTGAGGGACATTTTCTTGGCACATTTTGAACCTCTTAGTACTAATTTAATGCCATGGCCTTACTACGTGTTGTTACAGACCATGTCAGTCCGACAGTGTTCCAATTCTTTACTGGCTGCTTCTAGCAGGATAACATGACATGTCACAAACCTCAAATCACCTCAGACTGCTTTCTCAAACATGGCAATGAGTTCACTGTACTCAAATGGCTTCCATAGTCACCAGGTCTCAATCCAACAGAGCAGATTTGGGATATGGTGGAACAAGAGATTCACATCATGGATGCACAGCAGACAAATCGGCAGCAATTGCATCAAGCAGCTACATGATTATATACTGAAACATCTGAGGAGTATTTCCAGCACCCTATTAAATATATGCCATAAAGAATTAAGGTGGTTCTAAAGTCAAAAAGTGGTCAGAACTGACAGGACCAAGGTGTACCTAATTGAGGATAGTTTGCAAGTTAGTACTAACCAAAATACATTAAGTTCAACAGCTTGCACACACTGAGTGTTCTTCATGATAGGTGAGGTTCATTTGCGGAGAAGAGGAATGCTGAAATATGTCTGCCTGCTCTAGGATGATTGCTTGTGGCTTTGACTTGTCATACAGTACACAATGATGACGCTTAGGCAACTTGCTTTGGTGGCTCATTTGAATGCACAAGGTAACCTGTCAGGACTGAATCAACATCTGAAATAGTTCTCATTGTAACTGTGGTAACTGCTGCAGATGGGAGAAGTTTGTCTTCCAGCTTATGGTGATAAGGTGGTTTGTTTTGTTTTGAACTGAAAACGTGATCTTTTTAAAAAAAAAAAATATTCAAGTTGTTTAAGGGCCTAAAACAGGCCAAAATGCCTAGAGGTCTGATTCCTCATCAGAAAAACTGAATGAATATTTTAACAGACAGCATTGCTGCTCATTTGCATCTAAAAGAGACAGAAAGTGTCTGCAGACTTTTCTGCAATGAGCTTATCTGAAGGATAGTTTCTCGCTGTGATCCAAGCACAGTTCTTCCATTTGCTTCCCTCGTGCCCTTGTAGTGGTTTTCCATTCCAGCCTTCCCCCAGGATTTGCATCAGTATCATTTTGTATGCATCACAACTGAAAAACGTCATCACTGTTAAATATAGCATCTAACTGATCCGACCCTCATGTCACATTTGGCATGTTTGGTCCTTTCGGATGTACGACGATTCTTTTTAATCTCAACAGATCTTTCCAGAATTCTCGGACTAGTGAGTCACTCCGCACCAGCTTCCCTGCTTCCTCTCAGCCTCTTGCCTTCTGCTGCCACTGTCGTATTCTATTTTAATACAGCGGAACATTTCTTAAAGTGATTACACTACATTAGCGACATCCTTCGTAGTGCTCGTGAATAAGCAGGGAATTTTGTGGCTCATGTTTAAGCCTTAAGCCAACATATAAACAGTTGGGGATTGTGTATATTCTTTATTGTGCTCAAATAATTTTAATCCTGTTGCAATCATTTGCATTGTAATTTTGAGCAATTTGCTCTTTGGGTTTGAGATTTTATGCACAGTGAGGAAGTGAAGCAGTTGTTGGAACTGTGCACAAAAGGTAATTCATTTTTTGCCAGATAACTTAGAATTTAAATGACAGTTTGGTTTAAAACCATGTTGGTTTCCATTACCTGACCATTTTACCTGTCATAGTTCCAGTCTTCTATTTACCACAAACACATGCACTGCTCCCCTATTTTACAGTGAGCTCACCTAGTAGCTATCCAGGTTGAGTGGGTGCAGTATTTTTCTTACTGCTGTGGTACACAGTGTTGCAAAGTGATGACCAAGTCATTTAAAGGCACCTGAAGTGAGACTTCAGCAGTCAAACAAACATTTTCATGACATTGTCATGTACAGGTGCTGTGGCAGGCAGGAAGACGGCCCAAACACAAAGGGTTAAACTGAAGGAGGCAGCTTTACTGCACTTTAGCAAGATTACTAAATACAAAAGTTAGAAACAAGAAACCAGGACCACACAAAACACAACAATGTGGGATGATGTGACAATGGCAAAGGAAAACACAGGGCTTAAATACAGAAAGCATAACAAGGGAATTAGACACAGGAGGGAAACACAGCTTCGACTAATCTGACAAAATGAGACCGGGAGGAAGCAAAAGGGAATACACTAAACACAGGACGCGGGACTGTCAAAGGAAAACAGGAAACACACAGATATGGAGACGAGGAGAAGGACATGCAAGCTTAATGCTTCAAACAGACATGGGGACATAACTGACTGGGGAAAGTGTTTTGGGAAGTTTTGTTTGCCAAATTTTAACATTAAAACAAAATGTGTTTGATGAGACAAAAACAAATTCCTCAGCATTTGAAAAAATGCATTCAAAGAACTAAAAACCATAAAAAAACAAAAGCAATGTGAGTTTAAAAAATATGATAAAAAAATAAAGAGAGTGGTCAAGTTAAAAGAAGTCACGAATAAATAAACATTGTGTGCAGTATGAAATGTCTGTGAAGGTTCTCAGTCATTCAGGTCATCGTGGTCTAAGGAGCTCACATGAGAAAACACTGTTGCTGAAAGGTCTTCCTGTTGGCCCTCAGCTTCTTATTTTACACACTCAGATTCTCTGCTGGTGTCATCAAGTGTGATATGGAGAAAAAAACACTAAAAAAGTGTTACAAAAAACAAAGCAATGGACTGAAAGAGCAAAATGAATACATTCCATTAGTATGCAAATTTGAACCAGATGACAATCTAGTAGTGCAGCAAATTTTTTATGAAGGGCTGATGGAGATGGTGCCAGACACTGCCTTCAGAGGATTAAGACATCACCCTGAGAGTCTCTGGCTTTATGCTGCTATGACAGGTAAGATCACCCATCTAATGTCTGAAACAAACAATCTTTTAAGGTAAATTGTTCTCTATTTTTCTGTTTTTGTAATTTGAACATTGTGTAAGATTCTAATTCCAGATATACCAAGAACCTCCGTGCCTGAACAAAGACCAACCACCTGTTCTGTAAAAGCTACTTGTCTGCTACTAAAACCTTTTGTTCTTTTAGTTCTACTAGACTCAGTTTTAATGTCCGAATGTCTGAATGAATTGAAATTTGTGCTTTTTGTGTTGTTCTTTATGAACTTTATAATTTATTTACATTTAAGCATCACGGGATATCTTTCCCCTGGCAGTTATATCTCCTGTCATCACCAAATGTTGGTGGGTGATAGGAGTCCTCCCAGCAAGTGTGATGTGTTTGCGCTACTTCTGCAGCAGACGTGTCATCCATGGTTACCTCAGGCGAGCTATGAACACAGACATGGGGAACATTGAGAAGTTCTACATGAAGCCACAAGGTACATAACATTTACGCGGAAACCAGAAACTGCCAGGTTCTGTTTTGCCATAATACAAAAGACTTTTCGCAGTTTCTGTTTGTAATGCATGGTCCCTTGCTTGAAGTGGTTTGAAACACACATTTAGAAATATTACAGATACAATTTTGGTGTTACTTACATCCACATAGTTGACCTCCTGTCCCGGAAAACACAAAATCAAAGCTGTTGCTCATCATTTCCTTTTATCAGTGGTGCCATGTTTTTTTTTCTTTTTTTCTTTTTCTGACTGTTCTGCATTGCAAAACTTTGATGTCAAACTCATGACTGCAGAGTCATCAGCTTATAAAATTTTCAGATTCAAATAGTGCTGAAGGGTTACTCTGTTCATTCAAATGAGCCACAAAAGGCTATTGCCCAAATGTCTTTACTGAATGCGGTAAGTGAAAACCACAAACCACTGTCTATGGCAACTTTCAACATCACTTTTCTTTCAAAATGAACATTACTTATTAGGAAGAATGCTTAGATTGTGCAAGCAGTTCATTTTACTTGGATCAGTGGTTCCCAACCATTTTTTTACTAGTCCCCCCTTTGTTTTACAAGAAAATCTTCGCCCCCCCCCTCCAAGGCACAGTACAAACACATCCTCCAACCACATACACCCATATTTTAATGTCAAACTCCACTGCAGTTTATTTCCCACAAACTTTTTGTAAACAATTACACAAATAAAGGTAAACTGCAATAATTTACAGGTAGCAATAAAATAAACTATTAACTCTTTTACACTATGTCTACACCTACGCAAGTATTTCTTTTTTTGAAAATGCAGATTATTTTATGCGTTCGTGCCTTTTGTCCACATGGAAATGGCGTTTCAGATCACTGAAAACAGAGATTTTTAAAAACTGTCAGGGTGGAGATTTTCAAAAAGTCAGTTTTTACGTTTATGTGTGGATGAGGAAAAAGTTGATTTAGTCACGGAATGTCAAAGGTGTGCACCTTTTTTGACTTCATGCTGTGCACCACGTTATTGTTTATGTGAGGTGAATTTCTACAATGGCAGATATAGACAAAATACTGTTGCTGTTAATCTTACTAGCTGCAGTTTTTTACACGCTTACATATACCCACGCAGTTATTGTTCCTCCATTTAGAAAGACAGATGTGTCAGAGTTAAGTTCGGACGTGGCTTCTACATTCAACACAGACACTCTCACAAACATATCCTGACGCCAACATCATCATCGGTTTTGAAAAAATGTAATTTTTTAAAATTACATTTATGTGATGTACGTGTGGACGTAGCCTTCAAGAACAGAAAAACAAACCATCTTTATGTTGTAATTATTTTACATGTCGACTCAGGGGAAACAAACTCTGCTGGGGATACCTACTTTGCACCACCATTGTGCAGGTGAAGCCAAAGGCAAGATATGCTTCATCATATTTTCTAGTATTTGGCTCAGAATGAAGTTGGTTTGGAAGCATATTTGGTGATCCTTCATCATCTGTTTTTTGTTTGTATGGGACCGCCGTCAAAACCATGTCCATTATGCTAGCAGTGTTCAAATGTTCTTTTTTTTATTTTATTCATATCTTAGAAACCTTGAAACCTTAGCGATGGCAGTGCAATCAGGTTCTGAAGTATTACAACCAGTTTGTCTGGTACTGCATTCTCTGCTCCATTTTAATGTTCACTTTAAATTTCAGGATGTTGCTTTGCACTGCACTGAGTTGCTCCTGTGTAATTGGCTGATTATGATATTTGTGTTAATATGCAGTTGAACAAGTGCACCTAATGTATACACAACTATTTTTCTCTTAACTTCTGAGAGAGCCCTTTTAACCTTCATGTGGTCAGCATTCAATATTATGCCAAAATTTTGTTTTTTCCAATATTTGAAGCAATAGGCTGAGTTCTGTTTATTGTCTGCTTGCCCCAGGCTCCTGTTTTTCGGTAGCAGTGCTAGAAGGCAAAGTGGTGGGCACTGTAGCAGCAGTTGGCCAGTAAAATGAATCAGGAGGTTCTGTTGTCCTGCAGAGAATGTCTGTTGACCAAAGATATCGGAAATGTGGGGTTGGTGTTGTGCTGGGAAGGAAAGTTCTGGAGTTTGCTGCTCATTATGGATATTCTTCAGTTATCCTTGGGACCACAGCATATGCACTGGCAGCGCACCGCCTTTACCAGCGCCTGGGTTTCTGCTGTGTGGGGGTCACCAACGGGTATGCCACACCAGGAGGACGATAGTCTTTACTTGAACAAATTTTCTACAGAGTACTCCACCATCACTATAGAATTGATGTGCAAAACATCTCTCTCAAATGGACACCAACTACAGTGAATGCGCAGGTGACTAAAAATGAAGGGAATTTTTGAGACTGATAGGTCTGTTAACTTGCATAGTCACCATATTTGCCGGCTTTCCTTTCTGCCTTAAAATAGGCTAAACTTTAATAATATAGTAAATCTTTTCTGGTCTTATTGACGAAGGTAAAGTGCAAACATTCACACAGCAAACTACTGAACACAGTTTTTCCTCCCACACACATACTTGACTAATTTGTCTACAGCAGCTGTGTTGTTTTTAGTCTATATTTAATCTCTACATATTTTTTTCTAATATTATAGTTTTACTTTGGAAATTCAGCTGCTCTGCTGCCAGTGAACTTATTCATAGTTGTGACTGGTCAGGCGCTGGCAATGCCACCCCTTTCATGTGAATATGCTTGTAGCTAGCTTGGAAAAATGCTGGGCTTTATTAATGAGTTGATGACCAGCTTCATCTTACCACTTAGCCTGATTGATAACAGAACAATACCCCGAGTATTGTAAAGTAATTTTGTAGTACAGGGCCCAAAAAGTAAAAGTAAAAAGAGATAAAAAGAAAATTAATTTCCAAAAAAAAAAGAGAAATAATGAAGAAAAATCCATAAAGACAAAATGAGACAGAATGAACACAGACAGGAAAACTAAAGATATAACCGAAATAAAAAAACTTAACACAAAAAACTCAAAGTTATAAAAGAATAACAATGACCACCGGAACCAAAATTCAACATAATAAGAACCCAAAACTCAGAAACATAAACAAACCTGAGACTGTAACAGACACACTTTTATCAGAGAGCCGTTCTCATTTCACTTCATTTTTATGGTTCTCCTTTTGTTGCTTTTCTCTCTACTTTCTACTTCATGTGTTAAACTGTGTTATTTTTTTTAACTGTACTGGATCTTGTGATGGACCAATTTGTGCCTTGTTGTAAAGAACTCAGTAAAAATTGTTATTATTATTGTCATAGTGTTTACTGACTTAGTACTATATGGCTGCTGTTACCTCCCCATGTTTTTGTTGTTGCTTATTTGTCTGTTGTCAGGGTAGCACCAAAAAACAGCTTTCCTGAAACTGAAAGGTCTTATTGTCATGAAGAAAAAAAAGAACCTATTATAATCTGGTGCAGACCGAATGACAGTATGCTTGTTATTTTAATTTTAAAATAATTTCAGTTATATGAGCAACTTGAGAACTGATTTTCCAGCCATCTGCTTGGCTGCCAGGCAGTTGAGAAGGCACTGAGGTTAAAGGACAGAGTTTAGGGGTGTGTAGTAATGTGAGTGTTTGATGGAATCCAAATGAGCTTTTTGTTGATTTGATACTGGCTACTGGATAACAAGTAAACATAGTTTGATGTGTATCTGGCTATAGTTATTTATTGGTTTGAAATTCATTATATTTTATTTGTACATTTATCACAATATGTGTGTAAATGTAACGGTACCGCAGCACTCCAATTCAAACCACACTCTTTGTGCATACTCTGTGGGTTGGCCATGTTCTATTATACTCTGTGGCTATTTTTGACATTGTATTTGATTTATAACATCTGCTTGGATGAGATAATAAAAGGGTGTATCTGTCAAACCCACACTTTCTGCACTCTTTCTGCTTTTCTCACTTTTTTTTTTTTATCACTTCACTTGCTCGGCAGAAACTCGTTGCAGGGTCCACCTAAAAGCAAAGGCTGTAGTATCACTTCTTCATGAACAGTCAAAGATGGAAACAATAGTTAGAGAACCACTGAGCATAAAATGATTAAAATCAGTAATTTTATTTTGAAAGATGTATAATTTTTGGCTTCACATTGTATTGCAAATCGAGCTGACCTAAGAAAAGGATAAACAGTAATCATACACAACACAGCTTTTCAGCAGTAGGTATTATTCATAGCATCACACAGGTATCTAACAGTTAATCTGTTATCGCAGTAAAATGCAGCTCTATGGCATTTTCCTTTCTTCTCTTGACAATTTTATATTACAACTCAGTATTCAGCACACAGCGTGTTTTTAAAGGGATGTCAAATGCTGTCATTTTTCTGTAAAGCAAATTTACCTTGCCTTTAGGTATAAATAAAGTTACCTTACCTTACCTTACCTTACCTTACCTTACAGTATGGTGGTAAAATAGCCCTGCTGCTTTAGAGCAACATGGTTCTGGGTTTGAACCTCATAGTTATGTGGAGCCTATGTGTTCTATCTGCCTTCCTTTCATATGTCAAAATACACACATTTTGGACCTCGTCTCTCAACCTGCAACTTGTGGGATCACCTCCAGTGGCCCCACAACCCCACATAGAAAAGTGGTTAAGAGAATGAATCGACAATGTAGAAGTTGGCACGTATAAGAGATCTTATTATAAAACTTGAACAACATATCTGACTTAGACTTTTGCATAATATCTTCACATTGAAACTTCAATCTCAGCATTTTTAAGTTTTTGTGAAATCTACGGTTCCGCATATCTATTCATAAGAGCAGGCGGTTCATGTTGCGAAATTCCTACTCAGACAGCCAGGATCAAAACTTTTCTATGGTGGAAAATATTTGGAGAGTTTATTGGTGGGTATTAAATCAGAAACACTATAATATTAAGTTTATCATAATTGCCTTGTGTTCTGTGCAATGCACTGTTAAAATTCATCACATATGTTTAGATTATCTTTTGATTTCCCATCATTTCTAGCTGACTCACTCAGGAAAGAGGTATGCTCTTGCTCCACCTCCTAAAATACCCCCAAAGTTTGCCCTATAAGCAAAAAAAAAAAAAGGAAGTAGATTAGATTTTAAACTCTTCAAACTGAAAAAGCTCATCATTCTATTTCCAGCTCGTCCATTGATTTTTGTTTTGTTTGATCTGCAAGGGGAGGTAAGGATTATTTCAATTATATTTTGCATTCATTAAAGTTTAGGCATATATATATTTGATTATCTATCATTAACCTTATATTATTTTAAAAGCAATCAACACCTCAGTGTAAATAGTTTGAAAGGGAGGGGATTTATTATAGTGAAAACTATTTCACATAAAACATTTTTGATTTCACAGATTGGACTCCAGCTTTTAAGGCAGATGCAAGGATGAGTGTCGAGTACCATGCATCCACACATGGCATTGATGACACTAAAATTGCCTACAAGCAGTTTTTTGAAGAAGGCAGCAAATTTCACTCTACAGGTAATGAACCTTGATTTTAAATTTCCTGTCTTTTTTTTTTTTAAAGGAAATCACAAATACATAACATTGCTCTGCTCTCAACTTTTATGCTTGGCTCCGATGGAAAATTTTAATCTACATGGAGCAATTGGGAAATGGTAACCTTCCTGTGGCTGAAGGTGTGCTTTTTTTGGTAACGATAGTGCTAAGCAGTAGTTTTATAGAAAAATCAACCATTTGGCTAGTACCTGCACAACATCACCATGCAGTCTCATCTCTTTATTATTTGCACAAGGAACTGGTGGAACCAAAATGCACCTAGATGAATATTTAACTTAAATATGTCCTTTTATCAAAATAACAGCATTCATGTGAATATATTGTATTTAAAGTCAAACAGAACACTTTTGAGGCTGCAGCGAACATAATATTATTTATTCCATTAACAGTCATTGTATAAAGCACATATGGTTGAAGTTGCTTTATTAAAAATATTTGAATTAGGTACATTTTGAAAGAGGAATTAACCATGTTTATGCAAGATGAATGTTTTTTAAAGTGTAATTTTGCAATACCACCCTCTAAAACCACAACTTCCTTAACATGCTTCACCAACTTATAGTTTCTCCTTCTCCTTTGCCATCCGTCATTCAGTTTATATAGTAAGAACCAGTCCTTTCAAGCTTGCCACAGTGTGCCTGGGGTTGCTGTGTTTACTCCTTTTGGCTGGTGTCATAGGTCAAAGCATCCACTGTGAGTCTACCTTTTTGTTCTGTCTGTTAAGTATTAACATTTCCTTATATCAAGGTGAAATAAATTGATTGTCCTCACCTCTGTCATGACTCCTCTCCAACAGATCAAAATGTGGAACGAGACTATCAGAATAGCTCAAAAGCCATGACTATGCAGAATCAGGACCTGCAGCAAAACATAAAAGCTGTGCAAAAAGAGAAACAGGATACGATGATACGCTATGATCGCTTACAGGAAAATTACAACTCCTTATCTACAAGCAGAGAACGGTTGCAGACCAATTACAATTTACTGATGGAGGAAAAACAGCAGCTTACACAAAGCCAAGCCCAGTTAAAGGACAGTAACGCTGCTTTGAACCAAAATTTTGAAAAGCTAGAAACTCTTAAAAACCAGCTGCAGTTGAACAATGATGCCTTGACTACAGGCAAAGACTTGCTACAAAAACAATATGATTCAGTCCTCAAGCAAAGAAATGACTTGCAGACCAGTTTTAACTCTGTGACCAAAGAGAGGAACAACTTACAGAACAAATTCAACAATGTAACCGGATCAAGAGAGCAGCTGCTGAATCGTTACAACGACTTGATTAAGACAGTGGAAAATCTGCAAGATAACTACAACTTCTCTACAACTGAGAAGGACAAGTTAGCAAAAGGTCACCAAAATCTGACTGTACAACTTGAGCATCTTCAGTCTACCTACAATGTAATCAAAAAAGCAGAAAATGTCCTGCGGGCTAATTATGACTCATTGGTTAAGGAAAAAAACGCTCTTCAAAGCAATTTTCAGAATGTAACATCAGAAAGAGACCTGCTGAAGGTGAATAATGAAAACCTGACTGCTGAGAGAGTAAAGCTGTTGGAGGAAATTAACAGACTGAATGCAACAATGCAAGGTAAGCAAAAAGAAAACAGCTATCAAACATCTCTTTACTTTTGCCCCAGTGTTTGGTTATTGATCAACAAAAAATGTAAATTACAGAGAAGAAATGCCCCACTGGCTGGAAGAAGTTTGAGTACAGCTGCTACTTCACATCAGTTAGCAAAAAAACGTGGGAAAGGAGCAGAACTGACTGCCAGAACAGAGGAGCAGACCTGGCAATAATAAAAAGCAAAGAAGAAATGGTTTGTTTACATTTGTCTTCTCTCCATATATAGTATTTGAGGTCATTTTCTTTTCTTAAAGTTGAACTCATTTTTTTCCTCCCCATTTTCACCAGTACATCAACTGACAACGCATGCTATGAATTTCAGCTCCTGAAAGTTTTTTTATTAAGTCTTTTTTTTTTTTCATAAAACTAACACAATAACATAATCATAATGACATAAATGACATACTCATAAAAATGTTACCTTAAAAAACAGAAAGCTTTGCTAATACAGATATTATAACAATATTCAAAGTCTACTTGCTCACTCTTTCATCACCAATGCTTATTAGTTTTTTCTCTCCTATGTATTACCAACAGGTCACTAACTTTGAAGATGTTATTATCCATTCTTCGTATAAAACTACTGATTGGTGCTGTCTGATCTGCAATCTTCCCATTTATGAAACCAGCCTCCAGTTTTGATTCAGGGGACAGACACTATCTCTACTTTTAAGATTAGCCTTAAAACTTTCCTTTTTGCTAAAGCATATAGTTAGGGCTGGATCAGGTGACCCTGAATCCTCCCTATGCTTCAATAGGTGTAGGCTGCTGGGGGATTCCCATCATGCATTGAGTATTTCTTCTTCAATTCAGTTCAATTCAAAATGCATTTGTATAGCAGATTTAAAAACAACAGAGTTGACCAAAGTGCTTCACAATCGGTTAAGAACAAGAGAAAACAATAGGGAGACAAATATAGATAAATTAGAAACAAATACAGATAATCTTCAGTTACCTTTCTCACTCACTATGTGTTAATATACCTCTCTGCACTGAATCATACTTGTTATTAATGTCTGGCTCTCTTCAACGGCATGTCTTTTATCCCATCTTCCTTCCCTCACCCCAACCGGTCGTGGCAGAAAGCTGCCCCTCCCTGTTAAAAGGGAGCTTTTCCTTCCCAATGTTGCCGGGGTGCTGGGTCATAGGGGGTCATATGATTGTTTGGTTTTTCTCTGTATGTATTATTGTAGGGTATACCTTACAATATAAAGCTCCTTGTTTGTTTTGATTTGGTGCTATATAAATAAAATTGAATTAAATTGATCCTTTTGTATGACAAACATTTGCTGTAACTTGCATGTCTCGTTCTTAATAGACCTTCATCAATGGCTTGTATAGCAGTGACAAAGAAGTCTGGATTGGACTGACTGATGAAGGAGTAGAGGGGCAGTGGAAATGGGTGGATGGAACTCCAGTGACCTTAACGTAGGAAATTTAATATATATCTTTTGTTTTTTGTTTTTTTTGTAAAGTTCTGCTTATCCAAGGACATTTTTATTCTGACTTTGATATTTCCCCATCTCTTGTAGGTTTTGGGGTAAAGGCCAGCCCAACAGCTATGATGGGAGAAACCAAGACTGTGTGGAGTTTTGGCACCGCGCATCAGGCGTCGGTGATTGGAATGATGAGAACTGTAATATTGAACAAAACTGGATCTGTGAGATGTAGTTTTCCAGAACTTTGGAATGCGTTAGGTGATACTGTCTGTTACCAATGAACATCATGTAATGTAAGCATAGAAACACATTAAGGATTATAATAGTATGTTTTTCAACTCACCAATTTATCCAAATGTTATTTGCTGGAGCAAATACAGATTGATGTAGCTTGTTGAATGAGTGACCCAAAAGTAACTCCAAAAATATCTGCGTATACTGTTTATCATCTTATTCCTGACTCTGATGGTGACACAGTATCTGTCACTTGCCAACAGATATTTTTGAAGGTACAATTAATTTGACACATGTAACTTACCCATATGCCAGTTTGCATGAAATTAATTTACTATCATGACCATTTAGTACAATGATTAACGAAAGCCTTTACAAAGCCTTGTACTGTTATAATCAGTTATGTTATTATCACTTAATTATGCTGTACTTGCTTATCAGTGATTTTTTTGTAACTAGGAAAATGGTACCAAATTAAATGCTGTGTAATTATGGATATATTAATTAACCACCATTCAGTTCTTCACTCTCATTATTACAATAAAATAAAAGAAATAAAATTTTTATCTTGCTCTTTCATTTAGATATTAATCCAAGCAAATTAAATAACACAGCCTGCACTACTTTTTACAGAAATTATATTCAAAGACTTGTTATGACCTTGTAGTTTTTGACATGTGTTTTTACATACAACTGCCTGTTTCATGTGTTACACTGTGTTTAAGCAAGAGTATAGTCAAGGGTGACATGTGCTGAAACCTCTGTGCTCACAGTGGTTTCCTGTTTCACCAATGTAGTGGAATTGACAGAATCACAGCTATAAACATTAGGGTAGGATAACAGTCAGTTTCAGGAATGAATGTGTTAAAGTAGGGAAAAAAGGGAAGCAGTGGTGTGACAGCTCAGACTATTTCAGTGTTTAACAATAACAGTCCACTAGAGGGAGGTACAACCAACACATTCCCGTCAGCTTTGTCTGCATTATATTTTTCATTCTGAAAACTTTTAGTAGAATTTTGCAACCATATTAGCCCATGTTGGTTCAAGTACCTTCTCCCTCTTTTTTTCCCATGTCAACAGTCCTTTCTGGCACTAGTGAATGCTAATACATGTGCTCCACAAAGTTTTTGTTCTTTGAGCCCATCAGAGGATACGCTTCTACATCACTAAGAAATAAAATGTTGTTACAAGAGGATGGGTCTGTTACATTTCTGCCTGAATTTCTTCTACCATTTGGCCTTGCAGTCCCACACAAGAGATCCTACTCATTTCTCTCCAGGCTACTCCAGGCAGGAGTTTGCTCTCAGTCTTCTATATAGTGTAGATATAGCTTATCTTTACTCTTTACTTTTTAAAAGTGATTTAATGGTTTATCCACCTATCCGTTCACTTCTGCTTATCTTTATCAGGATCAGTTTACTTGTCACAGAGTATTACACACCTAGTTTTCTGGAACTCTTAAAGGAGCATTTTAAAGTTTGACCAAATAAATTCTCAACCTGCTGCTTTGATTTGGTGTATTTTGAATCTGCTAGTTTTACAGCTGAGTTCAGTTACAGTCTCTGTAAATGTTCAGTTCAATTTAGGCCAAATCACAACGACAGTTGCCTCAAAGGACATTACACTGCAAGGTAAATACCCAACAATATCCTGGAGAAAACCCCAACAATCACACTTAAACTCACACTTACACAGCCTCACCAACATAACTGTTGCTTTTCCCACTATCTTGTTAGTTGGCATTTATTCACAGGTGTTTTTACATCCTACATGTGGCTGTGCTCCTCAACAGTTGAGCTCCATCTGTTCTGTGACTAAATTTCTGACAATTATTCTGGGGTTGACAGGCAGGCTGTCTGTGTAACAGCATATCTATCTATGCATGTCATGCTATAGACATTTGTTAAAATACCAAAAAATTGCAGAGTGTAGTTATAATTTTAACAATGTAAATTTATATAAAATTGTGACATGTGCATGACTTCTTTGGTTGTTATTTTCCTAAAAAGTGTTCTCTTGACATATCCCATGTTGGTCTGGATGCTTGTCCAACATGGGTTTGAAGGACCCCATTAGGATATTCTGTTATGCACAGTGAAAGTGTGAGAGACACACACAGTCTCTCTATGTGTGTCTGTTTCATCCATCTGTCTGTCTATCTCTACTTCTCCACCTACTCGTACAAGTAGGTGGTGAGTTCTTAGTTTGGCCATGCTGCTGTGTGGGAGCAGCTCTGTGTAGACTGACACCAACCCTCCCAGAGCTCCAATACAAAGTCTCCACCTCACATTCATTTACTGCACTTGTTTACAATATCAAACACATAATATCATTGGTATTCTGGGTTATAACCTCTGTAATACACCCGGAAAGCCTCATTGCAATATCTTTTAAGTGTAAGTACCTGTCATGTTTGTATATAAACCTGGAAATAATCAAACAGTTTGAGGATTTAGACACATTTTCAAATGTAGAATAAAGGAGATATGCAGTGTTTCACATCCAGCAAACTATAGGTTTGATTTACTTGACTTCTGTTTCTTTAGTAAAACTCAGGTGATACTCAGGTAGATTTGATCATAATATCTGAAGCTTGTCCAAATAAAAAAAACTTGCAGCCAGCTATTACAAATACATCTGCCCTTCAAGTTTCCAGAACATTGATTACTGTGAAACACTGGGATAGTGGGAAACACTGACACTGAGTTAAAGTGTCAAACTCAAAATGCTATACAAAGACAAGAGGCTCTTTCACAGTGTCAAGTCATGGCTATGCTAAAGGTTGCTAACAAGGCTGCACATGGACCTCTAAACAATCTGTGGAAACTGAATTAGGGTGCACATAAAGCACAGTCAGACTGACCAAAAGTGACCACACATTCAGAAGGGCAACACATCAGGCTTTGCTTACTGAGCTAAAAGCAACATCAGTCACAATATAGCTCTGTGGAGTGTGCATTAATGGACCCATAATGCAGGAGGCAGGAAAATTCAAACAAAATGTAAGGTTTTTAATAGGGAATAAGAGCGATAGGGCGATCGTGGCTCAAGAGTTGGCAGTTCATCTTGTTGAAGGTTGCCGGTTCGAGCCCCGGCTCCGACAGTCTCGGTCGTTGTGTCCCTGGGCAAGACACTTCACCCGTTGGTGGTGGTCAGAGGGCCCGGTGGCGCCAGTGTCCATCAGCCTCGCCTCTGTCAGTGCGCCCCAGGGTGGCTGTGGATACAATGTAGCTTGCCATCACCAGTGTGTGTGTGAATGCGTAGATGACTGAATGTGTAAAGTGCTTTGGGGTCCTTAGGGACCAAGTAAAGCGCTATACAAATACAGGCCGTTTACCATTTAAGAGTTGGAATAATAGCTCGAACCCCAGACCACCTGTTTTGAATGTCAACACCCCTGTGAATATTCTTTATCAGTTATTATCAGTCTTATGCATATGAACATGTGTGGGACTGATTATAAGTTCACCGTTAGTGGATGGTCATGATTTAATTTAGTCCCAGTGTTTCCTACCCTTTTAAAAGGACATGATGGGAGGACAAGCAGAATGTTCACACAACTAAGGAATAAAATAGCTGCCATCTGTCACGGTTCTGGGTCCGTTGGACCCAGTATTTTGAGTTCATTATGTTTTGGTACTTTTGCATCATGGATTTTCCTTTATGTTTCTCTGGTACTTGGTGTTTCAGTTATCTTGGTGTTTTTCTATATTATGATTTATGATCTGATACTGTTGTGATTATGATTATGATTTAGTAGCCTTTGGTCAGTGTCAAGTCTGTCTCTGTCTAGTCTGTGTCTTAGTAAAGTGTGTTTTGTTTCCTGTTTTACTTTGAAGGTTCTTGTTCCTGTCTGATGTTAGTATGTGCAGCTTTGGTCCCCCTGTCTCGTTAGCCCTGATCTCTCCCAGCTGTGTCTCCCTCCTGTTGCCGATTCCCCCATTACTACCCTGTGTATATAAGCCCTGTGTGTTTTCCTGCCTGTTACTCGGTGTCAGTCGGTGTCAGTCTATGTTACTTGGTGTCCTGCTCGTCTCGCTGCCTCTCATCCCTTTTTGTATCATCTCAGGTTTGTCATTTAGCTTTCCCAGTTCAGGTCTTTAGTTTTGTCTTCCCTCTTGCCTGTTTGCCTTCTCACTCCTGTATAAATAAACTCACCGGCATCTTATCCACTGCCTGCATCTTGGGTCCTCCTTCTAAATCCACACGGCTCGCCTCGGCAGCCGTGACACCATCACACAAGCTTCTGGTGATCTCAGTCATGATGGGATAGCATACGTTATCAGGTTCTACAAAAAACAGAGTCCTTACATCTGCAGTGCTGTTATTAAATAGGGGACAAAATGGGACAACAGAGAATGAGACATTCATAAATTCATATACAAGTTTTGAGAAATGAAACTTTTCACTAAAATTGTTAAGAGTGTACTATTAATTGTGATTAAGTGCTTCACACATATTGCATAACACAAGTATATTCATTAGTGGTCTCAGATAATAAAATTGATGTTTAAATATGCGTACATTAAAGAAAAGCGCTATACAAATACAGGCCATTTACCATTTTACCATTTACATTAATTAAATTAAAAAGGCGCAAAGCACTTGGTTAGCACTATTGCCTCACAGCAAGATTGTTCTGAGTTCAATTCCACCATCAGGCCGGGGTCTTTCTGTCTCTGTGGACTTTACCTGTTCCCCCTGTGTTTGTGTGGGTTCTCTCTGGGTGCTGCAGCTTCCTTCCACTGTCCAAAGACATGCAGTTAGTGGGGATAGGTTAACTGGAAACTCTAAATTGGCCATAGGTGTGAATGCAGGTGTGAATGGTTGTCTGTGTCTATGTGTTAGCCCTGTGACACACTGGTGACCTGCCCAGGGTGTACCCTGCCTATTGCTCCAGCCCAGCTCTGGGGCTGTTTTGCTGCCTCAGGACTCGGAAAACTTGCTATGGTAAAGGGAACCAATGTCCGGCCATTTGTTCATGACCACAAGCTAAAGTGCACTTGGGTTTTGCAGCAGGACAATAACAGTTATTGTATACAGTATACAGTATACAGTTATCGCTAACTAGCACATACACCAAATCAGAATCAGAGAGACTTTATTTATCCCCAAGGCGGAATTAAGAAGGTGGCTAGAACTAGGGATGGGAGCTCGAAACAGACGTTACGGCACTGTGTCGAGCTTCCGTTTCGAACAACGAAGTTTCGATGTTTCGAAACGCTGCTCTACAGCGCTGTTCAAAACACCCAGGTCACGTGACCATGATTAAACAAGGTTTTGTTGTGACTCCTGCAGTTTCAGCAGGTGGCGTATCTGCTGCTTCTAGTTATTGCCAGGTGCAATGATTCACATTTATTTATTTATTTTTTATCAGCGAGAGTGATTTGGATGGGTAACTACTGAATGAATGTTTTCGATACTACTATATCTATTCATTACATATGCATGTGCAAAAGAAAAGAATGCCCTCGCTCTCATTATTATTTTCACTGTGGATTATGAAGAATAATATCCAATTATTATATATAATAATATATAATAAAATATTATATTATTACTATCCAATTATTTAAACGCTGAAATCAAAAGTGTAATTAAATTAATATCATATATAGATATATAAATAATATGTAAATATAGTGTTCGAATGATTGAATGACTGTCACATAGATGAAAGAAACAGAGATTGGTGGGTGAGCTTCATTCACTCATATCAGGAGAGAGAGAGAGCAGCATGCTGTGCTGTAGATTAAAATATCTCAATAAAAAGCTCCTCTCTGCATTCAATGAGAAAATATAACGGGAGGAGTTTTTAGCTCTGACTCCTTCTGGTCTCTAGTTTTTTCTGCTTTCAACAAAAAACTGTTATATGACGTCATTCTCACTATAACCTGTTACTCACATTAGGTTTTGCCATAAAAAATAAATTTATACTGTAAAAAGAAATGTGTTCAATGTGTTTAACCTTGAAAGTCTTGCTTACCTTGTTCATAATTGTGAATCCATGATAAGAAGTAGCTTAACAAATGATGTCATTATTCTTTCAGATTGGAGAGTCCACACTGGGACTATTTTGAACAAGAGAGAATCAACTTTTGAGGACAACAAAACGTACGCCAGACTTTATCCCCAGCAGTTTAAATATGATTTGCTGATACTGCTTACAGACTTTTTATTGGTGTCTGGGATACCCCCAAACTAGGGAACACATGTGAATAGGGCGCCTTCCCTGTCGTCTCCAGCTTAGCTACATGCACAGTATATAAACTGTAGAAAGTAGATCCAGTGTAAGCATTGCATTGTCACGTAGACCTATAGTCAGAGACTTTAGATAGTAAAACAACATACTTCCATTGAATTCTTCCTGCTCATATTACAAAATTTTGAGATGGTTGGAATAACCCCCCCCCCCCCCCCCCCTTTGCCTTTCAGTCGTCACCAGGATGATCTAGAGAGAGCAGAATCCACAAAGTCATCTACATCGGGTTACTCATCATCTAAAACAAGTGGATCAGGGGATTTCGACTCTGACGTTGAGACTGTTATATATGATAATATGTAAGATAACTGCTGAATTTCAGTTCATTGATGTAGAAGGCAATGCCAATACTAATCAACCTTTTACTTTTCTGTTTGAAAACAGACAGGTGATCTGTGACATTTGTCGCAAAATTGCTGCTGTGAAGACCTGCCTAACCTGCAACGTTTCCTTCTGTGAGAAGGATGGCCGGCAACACTACAAAGTGGATGCCCTGAATAGACATAAGCTCATAGATGTGTGCAGTGAAGTCGAGAGAAAACGGTGTCTTCATTATGAAAAGTCTCTGGATTTCTTCTGCAGGACTGATCAGATGTCTATTTGCAGCATTTGTGCAGAGGGGAAACACAGGGGACATGACATCACTGAGCACAGGGCATGGAGGACACAACAGGCCGTGAGTCAAGTGAAAGGGTGATATCGAAATCATCGGTGATGTGCTGCATTTTGTTTACAATCGCTATTTAATTACAGTTGTCTGATGATGAAGAACCCGAGGACTATGAAATGCCACACAAAGGTGACTGACACAGCGCTTTGGGTGCCTTGAAAAGCGCTATATAAATCCAATCCATTATTATTATTATTACTATATAATGATTCACTATGGCATCTAAGTAACAATGATCTGTGGCTACAATAAGAAATCAATGGAGAGATTCACCATTTAATGAAGTTTTGACACTTTCCTCTTTTCATATAATTTATATGAAATTAATACAGGGAAAAAGACGATCAAATTTTGTTCGGAAAGTTCAGTTTCAAAGCAGAAAACAGAAAGTAATGACCTTCGTTGATGAATATATATGGATGGACTGCTGACAGCTTATAGCTGAAATGCATTTATATTGCCATCTGTAAATACTCAGAAGTATAATCACCAGTGTGTGTCATTACCTTAGATTTGAAGTTGAGCGCCACAGCAGACCAATAAAGAAATAGAAACATCTAAAATGGTTTTATGAAAGTGTGCGGACTAGGGATGGGTACCGGTGTCCGGTGCCATGATGGCACCGGTTCTGACATAAACGGTAGTAACCAGACCGAAAAGCAGCGCACATTTCGGTGCTTTATTTCGGTGCTTTTTTTTCCTGAGCTGTGATACACTTCTAGCCAATAATTTTACGTTTCCGAGGATAGTAGGCGGGGCCAGGTACGTGCGTTCTTTTAGAGCAGAGCTACAGATTAAAAATGCCCAAGGCGAAGCGGTCAAAAGTCTGGCTGTACTTCACAGCAAAATATGCAAACTCAGCAGCCTGTAACAAGTGCTTTAAGCTGATACTGTGATACTGTTGTGGTATCGCAAGAAATAAGTGGTTATATAAATATGAGTATACATAATAGTTATTATTCATAGATACCTACATCCTAAGTTCCTGTTAATCTTCTGAAAGAAACAGAATGAATGTGTTGTTACAATGGTAATGCCAGGAGAGGCAGTATTAGTTCTGTGTTACATTAATGTGTAAGGAAGTGGAAGAAGAGTGTGTCCTGTAGGAGGCAGTAGAAAATGGATGCTCATGTTCTGTACATGCCCTGAAAGTAAGGTTCAGTAAACCAGTGCAACGATACCCCGGTGTAAGGCTCAGTTATTGTATTTTTATTTTTTGAAGATGCAACATCTTTTTGGCGACGAGGACGTTTAGGGGGAAGGAGTTTGGGCGATCGGACTGAAAGAAAAGAGAAGAAAATAAAGTGATGGAGTCGGCTACAGGTTTGGCTAGCTTTTCAAAGAATGCAAAAGTTTTCGGCTGGAAATAGAAGGCAGTGACCTCGAAGCGGAAATGGCTACAATTGGTACGCTAGTAGCGTTCGATCCAAAGAATCAGACTTGGGATGAGTACACGGAAATACTCGAGCAGTTTTTCGCAGCTAACGGGATCGACGATGCAGAGAAACAAAGAGCGATATTAATAAGTGTCGTCGGAGCAGCGACGTACAGTTTGATGCGAAACCTTCTCAGCCCGGCCAAGCCCAAAGACAAAACCTTCCAAGAGCTGGTGCTTCTGATGAAAAATCACTTCGATCCGAAGCCCAGTGAAATTGTGCAAAGGTATAAGTTCGACTCTCGCTCCCGCAAGCCGAATGAAACCGTCATGGAATATGTAGCGGAGCTGCGTCGCCTGGCACAGGATTGTAACTATGGCAACACGTTACAACAGATGTTGAGAGATAGGATCGTCTGCGGAATTAAGGATGACCGAATTCAGAGACGTCTCTTGTCAGAAATAGATCTCACTTTTGACAAGGCTCTGTCAATTGCAGTAGCCATGGAGACTGCAAATAAAAATGCACAGGATCTGCAGACCTCAGGGGCGTCAGCAAAATGTTTCAGTCTCGCTAGAGGACAACAGGAGAGTCGTACCTTTAAAGCAGAAAATAAAGAGTGTTATCGTTGCAAAGGAACCAAGCACACAGCAGCAGACTGTAAGTACAAACAAGAAAAATGTCATGCTTGTGGTAAAATGGGACACATAGCTAGAGCTTGTAAAAGCAAGACTAAACTGAACCAGAAAAAGTATGGATCGACATATGTAAAGAAAGAAAAAAAGCAGAGTTCACACTACAGTACTCACAATGTGGGCGAGAAAGCAGATAACAACAAAACTGATAGCTCTGAAGATGACTCTTTTATGTTGAACTGTGTCAAGTGCAGTCAAGGGCACAAAAGAAAACTGTTCAAGTTAGGGTGTGGCAGTGCGGTACACTTAAGAAGAGTAGATCCCTACACTGTGGATATGCAAATTGATGGAAAAAAGGTGAACTTTGAAATAGACACTGGATGTTGCCTAACAGTCATGAACGAAGCAACATTCAGAGAAACAGGGAAAGACAGCAAGCCCCCCAGCCTGCAGCCCATCAAAATCAAGCTCGAAACTTATACAGGGGATCCTGTTAAGGTGATTGGTGCAACACGAGTCAGCGTCAAATACAAGCAGCAGAAAAAACATCTGCCCCTGGTGGTGGTCGAAGGCGACGGCCCCAGCTTGCTAGGTCGAGCTTGGCTCGAGGAAATTAAATTGGACTGGGGTGAAGTGAAAAACAGTCCTAACAACAGAAAGCTGCACCAAGTCAAAACAACAGAGAAAACACTTCAGCAAGTGTTAAGTAAACATGAAAATGTGTTCAAAGAGGAGTTGGGCACCCTGAAAGGAATGAAAGCTGCTATTCATGTGAAAAGTGATGCCACCCCACGCTTCTTCCGTCCGCGTTCTGTCCCCTTTGCTATGCGAGCAAAAGTCGACGAGGAAATAGACCGACTGTTGAAAGAAGGCATCATCTCGCCAGTGAAATATGCTGAATGGGCGGCACCAGTAGTGCCACTCCTGAAGCCCACAGGGACAATAAGACTGTGTGGGGATTACAAGCTTACTGTAAATACCGTGGCTTCACTGGAGCAGTACCCCATACCCAGAATGGAGGACTTGTTTGCCACACTGTCCGGGGGTAAGCAGTTCTCAAAATTAGACATGAGCCACGCTTACCAGCAAATCCTCTTGGATGACGAATCGAAAAAGTACGTGACAGTAAACACATCTCGGGGGCTGTTCACGTATAACAGATTGCCTTTTGGAGTGGCCTCTGCTCCAGCAATATTCCAGAGGACCATGGAAAGTCTTTTGAAGGGGATACCTCATGTAGCAGTGTATTTAGATGACATCTTAGTGACTGGAGTGGATGAAGTAAGCCATCTACAGAACCTGGATGAGGTGTTGACCCGGTTGGAGGAAGCTGGGTTGAGGTTAAAGAGGTGCAAGTGTGCCTTCATGCAAGAGAAAGTGGAGTACTTGGGGCACATAGTGGACGCCCAGGGGCTCCACCCAGTGGAAAAGAAAATTAAAGCAATCATGGACGCACCTACCCCCACAAATGTCACTGAACTGAAAGCATACTTAGGTTTGCTAAATTACTACAACAAATTCCTTCCAAACCTGGCAACCCGGTTGGCACCCTTACATGAACTTTTGAGACACGAGGTACGGTGGACATGGCAAAAGAGACAAGAGGAAGCATTCCAGAAATCTAAGAACCTGTTGAACTCAGCAGAGGTGTTAGTTCATTATTCTGCTGACCGTGAGTTGGTTCTCTCATGTGATGCATCCCCATATGGCGTAGGCGCCGTATTGTCACATAAGATGGAGGATGGAAGCGAGAGACCTTTGGGGTTCATGTCACGCACACTCTCTCCTGCTGAGAAAAAGTATTCTCAGCTTGACAAAGAAGGTCTAGCTGTGATATTTGGCATCAAGAAATTTCACAAATACTTGTATGGCCGAGTTTTCACGATTTACACAGATCATAAACCCCTAATCTCACTGTTCAATGAAAAGAAGCCTATACCTCAGATGGGCTCACCAAGAGTACAAAGATGGGCCGTGACATTGAGTGCTTACGAGTACAACATCAGGTACAAGCCAGGAAAACATCATGAAAACGCGGATGCGCTCAGCCGGTTGCCGGTACCAGACTCAGCACCTGAGCGAGAGATGGCTGAGCAGGTTTTGATGATGGATGTACTGGATGACACATTAGTGGACACTGCACAGATCAAACGATGGACAGCTAAGGATGTCTTGTTGTCGCAAGTTCACGAGTACACCTTAAAAGCCTGGCCAACTGAGACCGACACCTGTTTAAAGCCGTATCGACAGAGAAAGCTGGAACTGAGTGTGAGGGATGGTTGCGTGCTCTGGGGAGCCCGAGTAATTATTCCCACCAAAGGCCGAGACAAAATATTGAAACTCCTGCACCAGACTCATACAGGCATGTCGAAGATGAAAGGCTTGGCAAGGTCGTATGTATGGTGGCCAGGGATGGATGAGAACATTGAAAGAGAAGTGCAGGCATGTGAGGAGTGTCAGAAACACTCCAAGTCACCACCTACTGCACCATTACACCCTTGGGAGTGGCCGGAGTCACCATGGTCCAGAATCCATGTGGACTATGCAGGGCCTTTCCTCGGGGAGATGTTTCTAATCATTGTGGATGCTCATTCCAAGTGGATGGACATTTACCCTGTGAAATCCTCTACATCACAGGTAACTATAGAGAAACTGCGCCAGAGTTTCAGTGTGTTTGGACTACCTAAAATGTTAGTTTCAGACAACGGAACATGCTTCACAAGTGCTGAATTTGAGTCATTCATGAAGCAGAATGGAATTGACCATGTAAGATCAGCACCTTTCCACCCTTCTTCAAATGGGCTGGCTGAGAGGGCGGTCCAGACCTTTAAGGAGGGGATGAAGAAAGTCAAAGGTGATACCTTGCAAACCAGACTGTCCCGATTTCTGTTCAGTTATCGCATCACACCGCATGCCACTACTGGTTTATCACCTGCAGAGTTGATGATGTCACGGAGACTCAGATCAGTTTTGGACTTGCTCATGCCTGATGTGAAAACAAAAGTGCAGCACAAACAATCGAAACAGAAAGAAAATCATGACACCAAGAAAAGACTGAGAAGTTTCACACCAGGAGACAAGGTCTTCATCAGAAACTACTCCTATGGCCCGAAGTGGATTCCCGCAGTCATTGTGAGAGCATCGGGTCCAGTGTCTTACATTGTTACCATTGGATCAGGTCAAACTGTGAAGCGGCATGTGGATCAGGTGAGAGCAGGAGTGGCTGACACTGTTCCCAGTACACCAGACAGGGAGGTGGAGCCATTGCTTGACAAAGAATCAGTGCCTGAGTGCTGCTGGCCATCAGAGTTGGACACATCGCCACAACCTCCGGCAATGGAGTTGCCTTATGCTCCGGAGACTCCAGCTCCCGGAGACTCCTCAGGGACACCCGTGTTGCGACGTTCCCAGAGAGAGAGACGTCCACCAGAGACTTTAAAGGACTTTGTTAGGTAGTGTGAGATCTTCCAGAAATAGAGCAACAATGCGCTCTGATCTCACAGGAAGGACGTACCTTCCTAGTTAGAAAAAAAAAAAAAGAGAAACATGGAAACCTATGTACAGTTGTATGGTTACCTTAATTACATGTTGATTGTTTGTTAAGCATTCTTTAGATAAACAGTTATTTTGTAAGTCAAGGGAGTTGTTGACTTAAGGGGGGAGGAGATGTGGTATCGCAAGAAATAAGTGGTTATATAAATATGAGTATACATAATAGTTATTATTCATAGATACCTACATCCTAAGTTCCTGTTAATCTTCTGAAAGAAACAGAATGAATGTGTTGTTACAATGGTAATGCCAGGAGAGGCAGTATTAGTTCTGTGTTACATTAATGTGTAAGGAAGTGGAAGAAGAGTGTGTCCTGTAGGAGGCAGTAGAAAATGGATGCTCATGTTCTGTACATGCCCTGAAAGTAAGGTTCAGTAAACCAGTGCAACGATACCCCGGTGTAAGGCTCAGTTATTGTATTTTTATTTTTTGAAGATGCAACAACTGTCAAAGGAGGTAACACCTCAAATCCGATGAAACACCTGGCGACGCATAGCGTTTTTTTTAAAAGCCCAGAAATGCGCCGTATTTGATAGCTTGCTGCGAGACCTCACACCGAGCGCATCTACTGTGCGTGGGTTGCCTGTTATCGGACCGGAGTTAGCAATATCCCCCAAAAACACGAAGAGGAGAGTCCTGGCCCCTAGCCCTGCCAGTGTAGCATAAATGATGACGGATGATGATGGCAGCAGCCGTTCTTCTCTGCGTGAGTAGCTAAATGTTGTTCGTGTGTAATTTACGTTGAGTAGGCTAACCACGTTATTACATTAATGCATGTAAGGTGAACTAGCAAACATCATCATAGCTACATGCGGCTGTCTTCTTGTTTGATGGCAGATACTCCCTTCACCCTGGCCAAAAAGGCTAAAATGACCAAAGAAAAAGTGGAAAACAGTTAAACATGAGAGGTTTTTGGACAAAGTTTGTGTTTTTTTCCCATTGATTAAGCACTGCTTCCAGCCAAGAGTGATACCATATATGCCCCATAGCTGCAGAAAAGGCTAACATTGTTATCTTTTTACAAAAAACCTGCTGAACATGGGAGGTTTTTTGGACCAATTTTGTGTTCTCCAGTCTTTAAGCACCGGTTTGAGCACCGGTTTGAGCACCGGCACCGTTTCAAAAGTACCGATTTGGCACCGGTATCGGATAAAACCTAAACGATACCCATCCCTAGTGCGGACTTTACTCTAAAGTCAAAGGTCAAAGCTAAAAGTGTGCTGTTGGCACTATCTTCAGAGATTTATGCCTCTCCAAAGCCAATTAATTAGACAGACTTTGAAGTGTAAAACATGTTTTTCAGGTATTAACACATGCATTATCAAATATAACTTATAATGACTAAATTGTTGAGTCATTCTGTGGTTTTAAGACAAGAAATTATTTTTTTAACCATATTTAAAAATTGTGTTTTGCTACATCAGTTGAATTTTAAAAGTCATGATAATGTTGGAATCAAATGAATTCAAATATTTATATTTTTTTATTGTTAGGTAAATGAGTACAGCGGAAAGAAAATGTTTTCTTATTTTACATTACATTTTCCAGTGGTGCCCCCTCCTGGTAGGATTCAGTTCCCGTCAGTGAAGCCAAACTCGGTGGTCCTCAGCTGGGGAAACCCAAAGGGATTAGAAGGACCCAAAAGCTTCAGGGTCATGTGGAGCTCTTCGCAGAAGGTGGAAGGTCGCTTAGTCATCAAAAATTTTCATAAAATAGAAATAAGCAACCTTGAACTTGGACAACAGTATTTCTTCAGCGTGGCCACAGAAGATGAAGATGGCAATTTAAGAGAATGGGTCACTGCAACTGTTTTCACAGGTAAAATCTGAAAATCCACATCATTTTTAGATTTGCTTCACTGTTCATATTTTAATTGGATTAAACAAAATCACTGCTCTCTTGCAGTTGTGCCACCCCCTCGACATTTAACAAAAGAGCACTCCGATGCTACATCTCTGACCTTGAAATGGATGGATGGAGAAAAAATGGAGGGAATTCCTCAACAATTTCTCATAGCTGTTGAAAGTCCAGGAAAAGAGCCTCTGGTGATACACACCCATGATTACTGCAAAAAAGTCTCTGATTTAGAACCAGACACAAAGTACACCATCTCTGTCTCAACAGTGGTGAATGATAGGTGCAGCGAGCCAATTTCTATCTGCACACGCACAGGTGAGATGATGAAGCACTTGCTTTTTAATTATTATTTTTTTTAATGTCAACTATATAGACATATTTGAAGAATTACAACTGCTAGCATTTATTTTCTCACATTACATGTACAGATATACTTTACTGGTACCAATTTTCAAGAACAATTTTACTACAGAAGAATAAAGGTGATGAATGATACCATGAATCTATGGGAAAGAAATGCTAAAGCTAGATTAAGAAGAGAGGTGACGATCAGCGAGCGGCAGTGTGGCTTCATGCGGAGAAGGAGCACTACAGATGCTATGTTTGTGTTGATGGAGAAGTATAGAGAAGGCTGGAAGGAGCTTCACTGTGTCTTTGTGGATCTAGAGAAAGTATATGACAGGGTGTCAAGAGAGGAACTATGTGTATGTGAGGGTGGTGCAGGAGATGAGGACAGCAGAGACAGTGGTGAGGTGTGCGGTAAGAGTGAGAGATGAGTTAAAAGCAGTGTTGGGAAGGTTACTTTTAAAATCTATTCCACTACAGATTACAGAATACATGCCCCCAAATATATTTTGTAACAAGCTTTTTACAACTACATGAATGTACTATTGCTGTGTGATTTGTCACTATTACTGCAGGTTACTCGTCATACCAATATCAACTAGATTTTTAAATCTTAATATAAAATGAGTAACAGTAGGGTGGACATTAGGTAAGGCTGCACTTTTTGCAGCAATCTCGTATAGAAAACTTTTCCGCACGTATAGAAAACAGGTTCGCGGCTCCAGACCGCAGTAAAGGGACTTCTGGCTAATACGTTGGGTTCTGTGTCGGACTCGTAGCCGAAAACTAGCTTTACTTTGTTGTTTGGGTCAACTTTGCTAGCGAGAGACAGAGAGAGGTGTTGAAAGGCTGCTTCAATGGAACTTATTGTTTCGGAGGAAAACATGAACACCGTGTACAGTCGAGTCTTAATAGCTTACTTACAACTGGGCTACACTGCCCATAAGGCTACATTCTTTAGGGCTATGCCTGTAACACTTTGCTTGTTGCCTTCATATTAAATAATTTTTTGAAGAATAATTAAAAGGAAAAAAAATCTTAACGTCATTATGCGGGCCGCAAGTAGAGGCGACATGGGCCGCGAGATTGAGACACAGGCATTAGAGCCTCTTAATGCGTGTTTTGTTTGGGTTTCCCCAAGAAACAGAGAGGGGACCGCGTAACATATGAAACAGGAAAAGACCATCATGTAATCCCTTTATTTCAGCAAAGTAACTGTGTTAGGGGAAGTCTATTAAGAGAGCCTCCGTGCAAAAAGAATAGGAATTCTAGTAGGGACCAGCAACAAACCACCACGCACACACTGCAATGGGTTACACAAAATTTATTTGTTCTTCCTCTAGGCAAACTACCGGCTGAAGACAACCCCGGCCAGGGATCCAAAGCCCAAAGACCACCGCGGTCCGAGTTCTTCGCCTAGTTACAAACAGGGGAGAGAGGGTCACTGCACGAACACGCAACCAACCGTATCAATCCTGCAGCTCCCTAAAACAGGTTTGCCACCCACCTTTTCAGGCTTTAACTTTGTTCGAGGCTGGGTCTCCACATTACCTCCCGGCAGTTAAACTTCCCCGAGCTGGTCCAGTTCTTCTTATCGGGGCGCAGGAGGTCTCCAGTCTAGTGCTCGTTTTCCTCTTTTCCAGCACGTCCTCTCTTTTCCAGCACGTCCTCTCTTTTCCAGCACGTCCTCTCACAGCTCCATAGGAATACGTCCTCCTTTCCACGTCCTCCGTTTCGTTAAAAGCAAAGACCAGGCCAGGCTAAAAAAAGAATCCTTTCTCTTAAAAATGCGCACACTTTGTCCTGGATCTCCGGGGCTCTCCTGCTTCACCGAGGTCCTACTAAAAACAACAACAACACTTCCTGCTTCCTCTCCCCTTTATAAAGAGGAACTCCAATCAGCCGCTCCCTGTATTCAACTCCGCCTCACTGGCAGCTGGGCTAGAGTAAAATCTCCCCTCCCACACAGGTGCAACAACCGTAAATAAACACAAAAACATGCAATTAATCCAAAACAAACTCAAAAACAAAACCAACAAAACTTAGGGGGGGGGGTTTCTCTCCGTCCTTTCCCACCATGCTATACTCCGTAACACCCACCCCAACTTTTTCCTAGCCCGTCCTCGGGCACTCTACTAAGTATATCGAGGTGGGGGCTTCCCGAGATTTTCACGGGCAGATCTCCTTAAACCCTCCTGAGTTGCAGGGGCGGACTTGTTGGAGGACGGATAGTGACCTGGCCCTGGCATCTGCTGTGCCATACTCCATAGAAGTAACCACTGGTCTGAGGCTGTCGCTATATCATGCGCAGCTGCCGTTCCTGGTTCTAAGGCGCCACCTCCTGTTTTATCATTGACGGAAGGCAAGAAAGTACATATGCGCAGGCGATTACGATGGACCACTCTAACAGGCCCATCTTTACCTTCTGGCCGAACTCTGTAGACTGGGTTCATAGGGTTTGGCTGGCCAACTACAATTTGGATCTCTTCCTCCCAGTGTGCTGCCAGTTTGCCCTGTCCGTCCCTTCTTGTCGTATGGACTAGAACCCTTTCCCCCGGGAGCAATGGTGCTGCCCTAGCCCCAACATCATACCTGTCCTTCATCCGGCCTGCAGCCTTCTGGCTGCTCTTTTCCACCATCTGGTATGCCAGCCTCAAGCGCTCATGATGTCTCCTCACCCACTCCTGCGTCGTGGTTGACTCCATGGGTCTCTTCGTCCCCATAAACAGCTCGCCTGGCAGACGAGCATTCCATCCAAACATCAGGTAATGGGGGGTGTAACCTGTAGACGCATGGACAGAGTTATTATAAGCCTGGAGCAGTTCGGGCAAACATTGTACCCACCGAGTCCGCCTCTCTTCCTCTAGGGTGGACAGCATATTTATTAATGTCTGATTGAAACGTTCACAGGCCCCATTTCCCTGAGGATGATAGGCAGTAGTTCGACTTTTCCGACAATTATAATACTGACAGAGCTCCTTTATGAGGGCGGACTCGAAATTAGCACCTTGATCCGAGTGCAGTTGTTCTGGGCATCCAATTGGCTGAATAATATGTCTCAACAACATCTTCGCTGTAGTTGCAGCGGTCTGGTCCCTGGTAGGTATTGCCCAAGCATACTTTGTAAACAAATCAGTGGCGACCAAAATGTACTGGTATGAGTCTGCCGGTCTACCTAATGTCAGGAAATCAACTGCCACGGTTTGGAGAGGTGCGTGTGTAAGAACAGGACTAAGTGGGGCCCGACCGTCACCACGACCTTTATGACGTACACACCGTTCACAGGATGTTGTCCAGTCCCGCACTCTCTTCTCCATTTGAAGCCAATAAAAACTACGGCGCAGCATCGAAAGTATCTTTGCCACCCCCAAATGACCATTCCTTTCATGGAAAGCCTTCCATGTTGGTTGCTGTTCCTCCAAAGGAACAAGGATTTGGTAGTACGCCTCACAGGTGTTGGAATCCACCCCCCTGCGGACCAGAACACCCTCCAACAACTCCAGCCGTGACCATTGTTTCATGTAGTTTAAGACTGCAGTAGGCTCCTGGCGTCTTTCCTCCCCAGATGGCATCTTTCCTCGGGCCATGTAGTATCTCACTCTATGCAGCGTGGGGTCCTGCTCTTGTAAGCCTTGCCAGCATCCTGGATCCCAATCGATGTTCACAGCCTGAACCCATGCTTTTTCGTCCACACTCTGTGGAGGCACCAAATCCTGGGGTTGCACCTGCAATGGCATTCTAGACAGAACATCAGCATTCACATTTTCCTGGCCAGGCCGATACTTAATATCAAATTGATAATTTGCGAGCTGGGCTACCCACCGTTGTTCCACTGCGCCCACTTTTGCAGTCGATAAATGGACCAATGGATTATTATCAGTATAAACTGTGAACAGAGACCCCCATAGATAATCTTTAAATTTCTCAGTCACCGCCCACTTCAAAGCGAGCAGCTCCAGTTTAAAGGAGCTATAGTTTGCATCATCCCTTTCGGCGGGTGCTAAGCTTCTACTAGCATAGGCTATCACACATTCCTTCCCATCTTGTACTTGAGACAGTACTGCACCAAGGCCAACTTTACTGGCATCCGTATAAAGCCGGAAGGGTAATCTGAAATCAGCAAAAGCTAAAATAGGAGCCTCGAGCAATTTCTGCTTCAGAAGATCAAAGGACTGCTGACAATCCTCATCCCAATTTATGGGGATATTCTGTTTTTTATTCTTCGGTACTCCCACTAGCAGCGAGTTAAGAGGCCTAGCAACACCCGCAAACCCTGCAATGAACCGCCGATAATAACCGGCAAAGCCCAAGAAGGAACGCACCTGATGAATAGTCTGCGGGGCCGGCCACTTCTGTACAGCGGCAATCTTATCAGGGTCCGGAGCCACACCCTCACTGTTCACCAGGTGACCCAGGAACTTCACCTGTTGCTGGAAAAGAACACATTTATCAGGTCGCAACTTCAGCCCATAGCTCTTCAATCTTGCAAACACTGCCTGCAGATGTTCTAGGTGGCTGTCAAAATCCGGTGAATATACTATCACATCGTCCAGATAGACAAAAGCGGACTCTGTGATTTGACTTCCCAAACAACTCTGCATCAACCTTTGAAATGTTGCTGGAGCATTACACAATCCAAAAGGCATTCTTTCAAACTCATACAAGCCAAAAGGAGTACAAAATGCAGTTTTTTCCCTGTCAGCTTCAGAAACTTTCACTTGCCAATACCCACTTGCTAGATCAAGGGTGGAGTAGTATTTTGATTTAGTCAGCATCGTCAAGGTCTCTTCAATTCTAGGTAATGGATGGGCGTCTTTATGTGTCACTGCATTCAACTTGCGGTAATCCACACAAAATCTCAATTCCCCATTCTTTTTCCTTACCAGGACAATGGGTGCTGCCCAGGGACTTGTACTCTCTCGCACCACCCCTGATCGAATCATATTATTCAGCAATTCTCGCACTTCCTGATACATTTTAGGGGGGATTGGCCTATACCGCTCTCTAATAGGAGGTGCCATACCTGTCGGAATAGAGTGCGTAATTACATCTGTGTGGCCATAATCCTCTTCGTCGGCAGCAAACACATCGCCCCACTTCCTCAAGAGACCATTTAACTTTTCCTGCTCCTCCATAGATAGATTCGACCGCCCTTGTGTCATAACTTCAATGTGAGGAGCTTTACCAGATGGTTCCGAGCTCACCTGGGATACGCCCACTTCAACGATGCCTGGCCTGGTTTGCTCAAACGTGACTTCAAAAGGTTCCTGAATGTCGACATTTTCCGTGGAGAATGTAGCCAGGGCCTCATAACGTCGTAACGTAATAGGAAAAGGATTGAGATTCCTTACTTTGATGGGGACCCGGCCTCTATAGACAGTTCCTAGCGATCGAGCAACGGCAACTGTACTAGGCCCTTCCAATGGCTCCACCAAGATACATTGTCCTTTCCTCAGTGTCTGTGGGGCCCTAGCCCAAATCACCTGCTCACTGTGCTCAGGGATCTTCACCGGGTGGCGGTAAGCGGGTCGCAGGGTCCCTACTTGTGGTACGGGGACAGCTGCCTGAATTCTTTGACAGTCCTGAAAAGCAGATGCCCACGCTTGTTGAGCGTCTACAGTCGAGCCAACAGGCCAGGTCTGGGTCTGCGTCTGAGGTTTCAAAAAAAACACATCCCAACATGGAACGATGATGTTCATACCTAATATAGGTAATGCATTAGAATTATTGGGGTCGTCCTTTGAAATCACAATTCCCATATCTTTCAGGGTAATGTCTCCCACCTGTACTTCAGCTAACACATAGCCCACGTAAGGAATAGCCAATCCATTCGCGGCCTTCAGCTTTAGCCAATTAAGATCACTCTCTTTCCCCGGCTCCTGTTCACCAAACAATCTCCTAAAACAGGCTTGTGGCATTAATGTTACATTAGACCCAGTATCCAGCAAAAATGTCACTTCTTTACCATCAATGAATACTTCTACTTGACGGCATGCCCCTAAAAATTGAGGGTGGTTTAACTGAGTTGGACCACTATCATCCTTTCCAATCACCTGGCCCATAGCGACTGGATTTACTCGTTTAAAGCCATCTGAGATGAAGTGCCCCGACACTCTCTTGCCATGTGTCCACTAACTCCACACCTACTACAAATAGGCTGCCCATGCTCATCCCACTTGTGCCGTGGTCGCTCCACTAACCGTGGGGTTTGCTTTGTCACCGGGGGTGGCTCGGACACTTCAACACCTCCCCTATATTGAGGGGAACTAAGGTTCCACCTTTCTCGCTCACCTCTAGGAGCTGAAAACGTCCGTGGCATTGGTGCTGGTCGGACAAATTCCCTCAGCTCCTCCTGAAGAGTATTTTTGAGATCCATAATTTGCTCCTTCATTTCTGCAAGGATCTCCACTTTAAACTTATCTCTCCAATTCAGAGTATCCTGCCACTTTAAATCCCCTCTTACTACAGCACAAGCGGAGTCTTCATGTACGCCATACAGCGCATCCGCTTCCAATTGCAGAGCCTCTTTACGCACCTGTTCAAATGAGAGGTCAGGATCGTGCCTTAATAAACGCCGCAGATCACGCTGTATCTCACCCTCCCTAAGACCCAAGACAAACTGATCACGCAGGTGCAGGTCAGCCCGCCGAAACCCTTGTGGCTCTTTTGTCTGCAGGCGATGGCCCAACTCCCTTAAGCGTAACGTGAACTTTCTAATAGGCTCTTCTGTCCTTTGTCTACATTCATAAAACATGGCACGCAGGGTACCCACGGCTGTTTTGTCCCCATACAGTTCTTTAAGCTGAAGAAAGATTTTATCTGGCGTATCCCGCTCCGCTTGTTCCAGAATAAGAATTTCACGTCGTGATTCTCCTCCTAATGCACTCATTACAAAATCACATTGCTGTTCTATCGACCACTTTTGAGCACGGAGCATTGCGCTAATTTGACTCTCCCAATCTTCATAATTTGTATTAAGCCCACAAAATTTTGGTACCCAGGGCGCACCGATAAAAAATGGTGACGCCATATTCCTGGTTTCAGATAACTCATCCGCCATATTAATCAGTCTAAGGCAGGTAGGTTTGTATACTGGTCACAAATCCTGTCGACAAACGCCAAATGTTAGGGGAAGTCTATTAAGAGAGCCTCCGTGCAAAAAGAATAGGAATTCTAGTAGGGACCAGCAACAAACCACCACGCACACACTGCAATGGGTTACACAAAATTTATTTGTTCTTCCTCTAGGCAAACTACCGGCTGAAGACAACCCCGGCCAGGGATCCAAAGCCCAAAGACCACCGCGGTCCGAGTTCTTCGCCTAGTTACAAACAGGGGAGAGAGGGTCACTGCACGAACACGCAACCAACCGTATCAATCCTGCAGCTCCCTAAAACAGGTTTGCCACCCACCTTTTCAGGCTTTAACTTTGTTCGAGGCTGGGTCTCCACATTACCTCCCGGCAGTTAAACTTCCCCGAGCTGGTCCAGTTCTTCTTATCGGGGCGCAGGAGGTCTCCAGTCTAGTGCTCGTTTTCCTCTTTTCCAGCACGTCCTCTCTTTTCCAGCACGTCCTCTCTTTTCCAGCACGTCCTCTCACAGCTCCATAGGAATACGTCCTCCTTTCCACGTCCTCCGTTTCGTTAAAAGCAAAGACCAGGCCAGGCTAAAAAAAGAATCCTTTCTCTTAAAAATGCGCACACTTTGTCCTGGATCTCCGGGGCTCTCCTGCTTCACCGAGGTCCTACTAAAAACAACAACAACACTTCCTGCTTCCTCTCCCCTTTATAAAGAGGAACTCCAATCAGCCGCTCCCTGTATTCAACTCCGCCTCACTGGCAGCTGGGCTAGAGTAAAATCTCCCCTCCCACACAGGTGCAACAACCGTAAATAAACACAAAAACATGCAATTAATCCAAAACAAACTCAAAAACAAAACCAACAAAACTTAGGGGGGGGGGTTTCTCTCCGTCCTTTCCCACCATGCTATACTCCGTAACAACTGTATTCTGAATACCACCTCTTTAAACGGTAACTGTAACGGAATACAGTTACTCATATTTTGTATTTTAAATACGTAACGCCGGTACATGTATTCCATTACTCCCCAACATTGGTTAAAAGTGGTGCTGCGATTGGGGTTTTCAGTGGTGATGGACAGACTGACAGATGAGGTCAGGCAGGGGTCTCTGTGGACTACGATGTTTGCAGACAACAGTGTGGTCTGTAGTGAGACAAGGGAGCAGGTGAAGAGAACCTGGAGAGGTGAAGGTATGCACTTCAGAAAGGAAAATTAACGTTAGCAGAAGGAAGAAAGAATATGTGAGGAGGCAGATGGCCTTAGACTGTCATGTTTTGTTATTAAGGCATTCTGCTTCACTTGTTTTAAATTTAAAATAAATGCCATTAAATTGCCAGGTTTTAGCTTGACTTGAGGTTGATGTAAGGCAGTTGTGAATTATATATGTTTTGTGTTGGTTACCAGCCCTTCACACTAAAGCTTTACTATGATCCACTCACTATCTTAGTATGTTATCATGCGTCCTCTGTGGGTATCTTGATGCTCAGTTGTGAAAAATAAATTAGTGCTGTCAGCGTTAATCTCGTTAAAATGGCGTAAATACCATAACCACATTGACGCTGTGTTAATAAGCTAACTGTGCTAACACATTTATGCCGTGAAGCCCCACGCATGGAGTGATCCGCAATAACTCGCTAACTGAGATTTGCCGTGTTAATGCGGTTATGGCGTTAACGTCGTTTTGACAAGATTAACGCTGACAGCACTAGAATAAATGCATCATAATCAGTAAAAAATGACCTAGTACGCTTACTGGTTTCTTTTGTTAATTCACAGAGCCAAGTCTAAGGCAGGTGTTGTCAAAGATTGGACTGGAAGACCAGTATGACACCAAGCTCACACTTAGCACTGTCCTGGAGATTAATCAGTATGATTGATCACAGAGGAAACCAAAATCTGCAAGGGCAGTTCCTGAGGCCTTTTTAAAGCAACTCATGTTGCTGAATACAAATGCTAGAAGTGCCACATGTGTGTCTCAAGATGGGGACAAGTGCAATGCTATCAATCTTTTGGACTTGGTAACTGCACTGTTCCTTTGTTCAGACAGTGCTCTTCAGCAGGACTTGGTCCTGAAAATGTCACTCTGTCAGTTTGCTTTCCCGCTCTTGCTTCCAAACTCTGAAACAAGAGAAATCACAATGATGCTGTGGTCTATGCGCGACATTGTCCGAATTTTCAGACCCTCTCAGCAGGCGTTCCTAAAGTCATACTTTGATGAAAGACTTGTGCTGTCTGATATTCCTTTGGTATCGTTTGTCAGGCTGGGAAAAACATCTTTGTCCAAATCTCAGATGTTGAACAAGTTGCTGTGCAACAATCAGCAGATTCATCACACATTTTGTCACCGTATCATGGCATGTTGTGATGTTCCCAGAAGAATTTCAGATGGACTGGTGGAAATCAGCTGGTACCTCCCGTGTGGGAACAGGAAGATAGATAAATTCACAGAACCATTGGCTTTTACCAATATGAGAGGAGATATCAAGACTTCTGAAAGACAATTTGCATTCCTCTGTCAGGCATCTGCAGCTGTTTACATCTACTGTGATGAATCAGAAACGAATTACTTCAAGCATCTGGAAGGAAAACATGTGGAAGCAAATATCTTTTTGATAAGCAGCACACAGGGAAAAAGCTATAGACTCAAACAACTGACTGTGAACCCAAGATTAAAGATGACTGATATTAGTCAGATTAAAAAGACTGATACAGAACTACTAAAGGCACTCCAGGAATCAGTCTCTAAAATGCTAGTAAGCCCCCAAACCAAAAAAGTGTCATTGGCAGATTTGGCTTACACAGCTCACTGTTGTCAGATTCTCGTTGATGAGGATAGGGATGAATGCCAGACTGCTTGGGAGAATGCGAGTAAAATCACTGCAAAGGTAACTAACATCTCTGAATTCAAAGACAAGCAACTGCCTTATCAGGGAAACATCTGGAAAGCAATTTCATGGGTGGAAACTGAGTGCTGGAGGCTACGTAAAGTTGGAAACAATAACCCTGGCAATTACTGCGAGTCCATAAAAGAAAAAGAGAAAGAGCTGAGGAACAAGCAGCAAAGTTTTGAGATGACAACTGCAGTGGAATGCTTCCACCATGGGATGACAACCTCAGAGGTTCAACGCTACCATTTTCTCAAATGGCTGGAAATGGAACTGGATAACCTGTCCAGGCATCAACTGTCAGCTCTCCAGGATCGATACAAAGAGCTTAGGCAGAAATCTCTCGAGGAAACAAAAGAAATTGTGGAAACTGACAACCAAATTTCAGCTTGCTCTTTAAGAGTAGTCCACTTTGTCAGAGAGTGTGGGCAGCTGTATAATAATGTGAGTTGCCTGCCAGAATACAGTCGTCAGAGAAAAAACATCGAACAACTTCCTGGACAGTGTGCTCAGATGATGCTTGATGGTTTCCCTCTTGAGCTTGTTGATGGAGATGCAGCAAACATCCCAATAAAATGGATCAGCCAGGTACTTACTGAATTGCATAACATCATGAATTCCAGTAGCAAGCTTAAGGTCATCACAGTCATTGGAGCTGAAAATTCAGGTAAATCAACTTTGCTCAACACCATGTTTGGGGTCAGGTTTGCCGTCAACGTGGGTACATGCACCAGAGGGGCATTCATACAGCTGATCAGTGTCAGTAAAGACCAGTGTTGGGACTAACGCGTTATTAAGTAACGCGTTACAGTAACTACGTTATTATTGTGGTAACGAGCACGGTAACTAGTTATTATGCCAAAATCAGGAACGCGTTAGTCGTTACTGGGATTTAGATAGGCTCGTTACTTGTTACTTCGTGTGGTGGCTATCGCGGAGGTTCCACAGATTCAGTAACATTAGCAAGTGGTGGAGGCCAGCAGGTGGATGAAGGAAAGGGGACGCAGAAGGAAAAGAGACCCGAGGCAGCCGCCGGTCCAAGTGTGAACTGAACTTCAGGTAAGAAGTTATGACCTGCAGTCTCTCTGGGTCAGATATGAACCAAGTTTAGGTGGAGTTTATTTTCGTTATTCTGACTTTTTCCGTACTGCGTGCTAGCTAGCATGACGGAGTTTCTATACAGCTGGGTGGGTGCTATGATGTTAATGATGTTTAACTTTATTTTGTTCATAAGTTATTAGAGTTGCCAACCGTCCCGTCTGGTATTCAGAGAAAATATTACGCGTTTCTTATTGAGGTGAAAAGGAACAGTTTGTCCCGTAATTCAGCTACAATGAAAAAGGCACAAAGCTGGAGTTACTCTGTGTCTTTGCTGCACAGCTGCCTCTTCTTCTTTCATTCTCCCCCCTCCCTCTCCCGTTTCTACTTCAATCATGAAAACTGATCAATGATCAGCTGATTGGCTTTTCTCTCTTGTTTGTTTATCGCTCACTTTACGCCGAAAGAGGAAACCAGCGGATGTCGCGCTAAACAACAGCATAAACTACCATAAGCTTGATCAGCTGTTGTTAGAATTTATTTAATATTAATTTCTAGTATCAGCTGATGTTTGTTGGAGCCACAGCTGCAAAAAAGCTGCTGGTCATGATATGGTTTGGTTATCTGGTGAGAGGGAAACATGAAGATGAAACCAGGAGATGTCCTTACTGGATCATCAGAGCTGAACAGGTGATGGAGAAACAGGTTTACCTTTTAGGTGACATGAATGAGTTGAAGGGAAGTTATGAACTGTTTCTGAGAGACAAATAACCCCAGGATCCTTTTTTAGGTAGCTGACAGCTGGTAACTGTGCAGGTGCGGATCTAGCAAAGTGTGGCCAGGGGGGCATGTAGGGCATTAACAGGGAAAGGGGGGCACAATGAAATACTTTTCTTTCTTATTCTCATTTAAAATGTCTAGCTTTTAAAAAATAATTATCTGAATCTTACAACAAACGATTGATAGATTGATGCATATATACCATCAAAACAGTGTACATCACTGTCACAACAGCGTTTGTTTTCATTCAAAGGCTTTATGATTTTTCCTATAATGGTGGGCCGGTCTCTAGTCAAAATGCCCGGGCCAATTTTCTGTCCCAGTCCAGCCCTGTAAGCAGCTCATCTGCAGTCTGGTGTTGCCTACATCTTCCTATTCAGAAGGCAGAATTTCTGAGTTCTGAGTACAATTGAAAGCACCACGACTGCAGTTTTTGTGTTGGATGTAAAAGGCGCACATGACTCTGTGACGTAGGCTAGAATCATGGCAGCAGTCAATGACGGTCCAGGCGTGGGATTTCTCTCGGGGAAATGTGCACATTATCTTTTCCTTTCTATTGGTAGGTGGCACAGTGCACTTGTGGCAAGTAAGCAAGCTAGAAGACTGGAAAAGTTATGGAAGCAACACATTAACAAGAGAATTCTGAGTAAAACCAAAGTTACTTTCCCTAGTAACTAGTTACTTTGAAAGTAACGAGTAACTTGAAGTAACTGAGTTACTTTTGAGAGAAGTAACTAGTAATGTAACTAAGTTACTATTTTAAAGTAACTTACCCAACACTGGTAAAGACATAAGGAAAGAGCTGGGCTGTGACTGCATCATGCTCATTGATACAGAGGGCCTGAAGCCACATCGGATGGTTCGTGATGATCACAGCCATGAACGTGACAAAGAAGTTGCGAGCCTTGCAGTGGCACTCAGTGATGTTGTAGTTGTCAGTATTTCCAACGACAGCTCCAGAGAGAAAGACCTCTGGGAAATGGTGTGTCATGCTTTTGCAAGGCTGAAGGGTGTTAGCAAGAAGAAGCCAGTTTGTCATTTTGTACATACAAACATGTATGACATGCCTGCTTTGGAGCAGCTGAAGAGAAGTAAAGAGCTGATGGAACAGCTCAATGAAATGATCGGAAAAGATGTTAAAATGAAGAAGGCCAACATCAATAAGCTCTCAGATGTGATCAAGTTTGATCTAAACAATTGGAGCTGGTACATTCCTCCAGTGTGGGATGGGACTCCACCAATGGCTCCTGTCAATGTTGGCTTCAGTGCAACTGTCTATACTTTGAAAAAGGTTCTAATAAATGACCTCCAAAAGTGCCCGGAACGAGGGGATCTAATTCAATTCATCGGGAAGGTAGAGCAATTCTGGAAGACTGTGTAAAGAAAATACATGAAACTGATATGGACTTAGTATATGGCCATAAGCTATCTGACCACAAAAAAGTATTTATTTTCAATATTGTTCACTCATTTTTGTTATTTACAATGTGTTTTCTGAGTCATTAAACGCTGTACAAATGAAACATCAAAGAGGTATATATGCATACTGTGTATGCTTACATAAAATAACCATGTACTATGAGGCAGGTTGTCAGTTAAATTTCACCAAGAGGAAAAATGGTGCAAGGATATGAAACTGATATTCACTGTGTGGTAGACACAAATCACTAGTAATTGTTCTGAAACAGGTATCAAAAAGATATTAAAAATATTGTTTCAGATGCTACTCTGTATAATAAATATTGTAACTCATAACAAAGCATTCATGTTTTCTATGTGTATTAGATATTTCACAGTTAACACATTCAAGTTTAAGATGAAGTGGCATTAAAATATTGAAATTCAGAAAATACATTTTTACATTCATATTAATGTTTCAACAAACTTGTAGATACTAAACTGCATAGTTAGTGACCAATTCACCCAAATTAAAAATACAATAAAGAAACAGAAAATACATCTTATAATTGAAGTTTCACAGTATCTAGTCAGTGCAAACAGGATCTTATTTTTTCAGGCTTTTAAATGCAATTCTTCTGCAAATTCATATGAATATAAACTTTTAAAGACACCATAGGTTTGGTCTATTCCCGCTGAAAATATCACTCTCATCTCTTGTTACACACATGATACATATTAGATTTATACAACAGTAACACATTTAAGGGATTTTTATAAGAGGTTTTGCACGTAACTGAAAAAACACCAAGATGTCTTTGTACATGTGAGAAAAACATTAACAGTCTGTAGTCTGGCCAGTGTTGTGTTTAGTGCAGTAGTGTGAGGTTTACTGAAGAATCAACGAGACATCATTCTCACAAACTCTGTGGAAAGAGAGAATATATTTGCATTGTTTGTTGGGAAAAGGGCACTCCCACAGTCATCCACAGTCATCTTAAAAATCTTTAAAAAGATTATATCATCCCCAATTGTATTAACCCCCCCCCCACACACACACACACACACACAAACACATCACCACAACCGATCTTAAGTAAGAGATAAATTGTATCACCTTCAAAGTCCACCTGTCCATCCCCGTTGAGGTCAACATCTCGCAGGATCTCATCAATCTCGCGGTGGTTGAGCTGCTCACCCATTAGCTTCTTCATGGCTTCCCTCAGCTCTCCAAGGCTGATCTGACCATCGCCATCAGAGTCAAACTAGAAAGCAGAATGGAAGGACTTTAAAAGGAAAATAAGCATTTACAAAAAGCAAAACAAAAACATTTTGGAGTGTCAGTTTGAGAAAAGGCCTACTCAGGTTAAGCTGGGCATACACTGTGTGATTTTTGGCCCATTTTGAGCAGATTTTTCAGTCGTTTTGGGGATCGGCCCGAGTTTCTCCTGTGTCGTGCATCGTGTAGTATACATGGTAACGAGAAGGGATTAACACCTCACGACCAGCTCCCAATCATCAATCGTATACTGTAGTCGCAAGAAAATCAAACCTGTTTGAAATCCTGTCGGCCCTCATGAGGGTGTCAACGCAGCCTCTCACACTGTGCATGCGCAAACAGAAACGGAGTAGCATGGCAGTGCAGCTCATGGCAAGCTCATCTGAGCCTTTTCGATGTGGCAGCCTCACAAAATTATCATGACCGGACCAACCGTGAAAAGAGTTGGATGGACATTTCTGCTCATTGCTAGTCAATGTTTTTCATTAGCAATTTAACAAAGTTGATGGTGGTGGTGGTGTGTGTGTTTGTGTCAGTTAAAGAAAGAGGGAGAGAGAGGGAGAGCGAGAGACAGATTTTGTGTTATAAGCTGTTATGGACGCACAGTGTGCATCGTCACCTACAAACTTCTCACCCCTGCGATTCAATCGTACAGTTTGAGCAGGAGCTGAATAACGCAACTGAAACAATCGCACAGTGTATGCCCAACTTTAGCATGACTGAGGTATGGACCTCAGTCATTTGTTGCACCTTAAATAGCATACATTAGGAGAAAAAATTCTGGACCGCATTCATTTCTAAACCCTAGTTTAAGCCTGGATATGGTTTTCTATTTTGCTAAAATAAAATTGCAGACCTCTTTGAAGGCGTCCCGTAACTCTTTAACCCCAATCATGTCTGCAGTCTCTGCAAGCATTTTGGGGCCCATCAGTTCCACAAAATCCTCAAAATCCACTCTGCCACCACCTAGAAGAAAGATAAATATGCATGCATAGTATATACAAGTAAATAACAAATTGGATTATTTACTGAAGATCCAGTGGTACGGAGTTAATTGTGCATACATATAAGACAGAGCTTAGCAGACCCACGTCAATATGTTATAAACAGAAGTCATAATAAGAGCATATTTGTAGTGATTTGAAAATATCCAATGAAAACTGTCCACTGCAGCCATTAGCTGTGTTTAAGACATGTCTATAATTTAACTAGTTTATTTGTATCATCTGGCTTTATGGTTAATTAAAACTGCGTGTCATCTGCATAGGAATGAAACTAGAGTGTTTTATAATAATACTGTAAGGGAAGCATCTATAATGTAAAAAGTTATGGTCCTAGCACAGAACCCTGTGGAACTGTGATTAACATTTGCATGTGAGGAAGACTCGCCATTTACATGCACAAACTATACTGCAGTGATTCAAACCACTGCAGGACAGTTCTTAAGAAGATGATTCATCATTCATATAATTCACTACACTATTTCTGTGCTATGATGCACTCTAAATCCTGACTGTAACTCTTCAAAGAAACCTTTTCAAAAGCTCATTTAACTACTTGACAGCTTTCAGGAATTTTGGAAATAAATAAGGTTATAAATGTGAAATGATGTAAGATTTATGTTTTAATTCATGGTAAAATGTCTTTGAGCAGTTTTGTAGGGTCTAGAAGACACATTGACGCATTGCTGATATGAAGTTTACTCATATCAGCATTTAACAGAGATGCTGTACTTAATGACAGTACCAGTGAATATTTTTTTCTCCAATAGTTAAAAAGTTATTTGTAAAGAAATTAATTAAATCATTGCTAGTTAATGTAAGGAGAAAATTTTGGCAGTTCATCAGACTTAACAGATTTACAGGTGAAGAAAGGATAAACAGACATTTTGGACATCAACTGCTTTGCAGTTCTGCTTTATCCTGGTGCTCCTTCACTGGTCTTCCGAGTGAAAGATTTTAGGGAATTACAGAATTATCTGTCTGTGTTCAGGACTCACAGATTTGCTGGCTGAGTTCGATAAGTTCCATCTCTGTTGGCATGTATCCCATAGTCCTCATGCACTCGCCCAGGTCCTTACAGCTGATGAAGCCGTCCTTATCTTTGTCAAATTCTCTGAAGGCCTCACGCAACTCTGCAAGTAGAACACATCAATACAGATTATGTGAAATATTTGCCGTTGGGCAAAAGTATGACAGAGTACATTTGCTTTCTTGAGAAAACAAGACACAGTTTCAGTCTCAGCTGCCCTGGATCAGTGAGTGTACATTGAGATGGGGATGGGGTATCTGTCTGAGAGTGCTTTTTTTAATACTTCCAAATTGCTTTAGTTTTATTTGAACTATTTTTGACTTGTTGTTAGTATGACATAGTAAAAAAATAATTTTTCAATAATGTTTCACGGACTTCTCTGTTTTCTGTGACATGCTGGATACAATCTTTGGACCAAATAACTGATTTCTGTCTTATCAGTGCTTGAAGATGATCACAGTTTTTTGGCAACACCGTGCACCGTAAATATTCAATATTTTTTTGCATAAATATGATATTTTTGCCCCCAATAAAATTCTTTAAAACTTATGAAATACTTATGGTCGTTCATCATTATATCAATAAAAATGTAAAAACTGAAACTGAAGCTGCAAGGATTGTGAAAAATTACATTTTTAAATTGCTCCTGGGACTTTCTATTTCATTTGCAAACTTTTTATTTTTGCATCACTTTCTTATGAGGCATTAATGTTTTGAATGAGCTTTTAAACTTTCATCTCATTATTTATATGGAGCCTTTCTTTTTTCTTTCTTCTTCAATCTTCTTACAACATTATAACACTGAGTACTTTGCACTCTGCTGCCTATTGTTTGTGAATAGTGTGACATGGATGATTGCAGTCCATATCCAAACTTGTCCAAATAAAATTAACCTGAACCTGAACAGATGGTGACACAGATCCCCCTGTCACCATTAAATCATTGCAGAAGAAATATATCAAGTTTCTACTACACTAAACCAAAGTCATAGAATCTATATTTAAAATAGAAATGACATTTTCATGTGCATGTACGCTGTTAAATTGTGAGCCACTACTGAGGAATAGAAGCGATGTATGAGTGGAAGTTAAATTGTGAAGGATTATTCCTCCCTGTGAAAGATAATCCTTCACTTTGTTCTTACACATTTCAATGCAAGACAGGGAAATTAAAAAAAAAATGTTCACAGTTAAACAGAAGGTTTGAAAGGAAGGTAGATGAAAAAGAACAGAGTGGAATGAATAGACTGAGAGACAAGGTGAGGATTAAGAATCTGGATTAAGAATCTGTACCTTCCATCTCTTCTGGTCGTAGATCTCTGTCCTGCGGTGGTGTGGAAGAAGAAAGGGCATACATAAAGAGAAATGAATAGTCAGACAAGTTATACTTTGAATCTGCTCTATTTCAGTCACACAAAATGCTGGAAACATTTTTGCTTCTTGTGCTTTTACTCCTCCACTCCTCTCAATCCTGTGAAACATTTTGTTTGTTCTATGTTCATCTGCTCAGCCAGAGATTCTATTAGAGGATTATTGGGTTTTTGATCTGACTGACCCTAATAGCCTTTTTAGTTGAAAACTGCTGCTACCCAGCAGCATTCATGTCCAGTCTCATTCTGCCCGTGTTGGAGAAAGTCTGCTGTGCATATGCTCCACAACAAGCTTTTGAAATACAATGTACTAACAGCAGATTCATAATGACATACCACCTAAAAGATCTACCTTCCAAACAAGCAGCATGTAACAAAGTTATAAGAAAGAAAGAAAAATTAATTACATCATATGCTGAGTAAACTGGTGAAATATTGAATTGCCACTTTAAGAAATAAAGTGAAAATGAAATCATAGAAATAAGAGTGAATTATGACTTAAACTAAACATAATGCAGTAACAAATACATGCATAATTTCTTTAGTGATTAATAAAATATTCTAATTCTGATTCTGATTCAACATAAAACACCATTTACGGTTGTTGTTGAATTGGCTAAAGGAATGCAAGGTGACACCAGGATAAATTTGTACGTGATGTGTTCTTCGAGATTGTGACATCATCAGCAGGAATAATACAGCCCTGGATTAGAGGATGCAGGAGAGCGAACAGTGGCAGGGAGATTACAGCGGTAAATTGTATTACAAATCATGAAGGCTTATCGGTTTTTCATTTCTCTATCTGCCAGCAATTTTTTTTTTCTTATCTGCATCTGCAGTCCAGCTGGCTTTTGATTAAACGAACATTAACACACCTGCACAGGCTGAACAGAAAAACGTGTACCACTTTTTTTTTTTTTTTTGTCGTACCTTTTGCTAAAATTTGTGAAAGATTTATCCACAGACAAAGGCAACGGTTTTCTCCTACCTATGTTTTTTTGTGGTCCATTACCAATCTACAACAGTTACTACTGCTAAATCGTGACTTTAGAAGACTGCAGAAACTGAGCAACAATAAAAGTTTATGAAGGAAGGCATGTAGCACGACACAACAGGATGAAAATGCCACGAGATTTAGGTTTAAATCTTATGTGAGACAAGTTTTGCTTTCAGTCCTCGTTTGCTTAGGTTTAGCCAAAAAAACAAACAAACAAAAAAAAAAAACCTTGATTGGGGTTCAAGTTATGGTTTGGGTTGAAATAAACCCGTTTACAAGATTAAGCACATGTTATAGAACTCAGTTTTATCAGTGTCAACAGTCCCTATCTAAAGTTAATAACGAGATTTCATACTTATCTATTCATTCATTCATTCATTCATTCATTCATTCATTCATATGCAAGAGAATTGACCTGGCCACTTTGAAATATAACTATGATGGTAGTTAAACTTACAGATAGCATTGCTAATACTGCTAAAAAAAATGTATATAAAAATTAAGACAAAATATGAAGTCATGTTTTGTGAAGTTGTATTTTGGATTTTTGAACCCAGAGATGATGAACGACATTGATCTGATTATGGAAACACAGACACTGTACACTCTTATGTTAGTGATTTGTCAACCCCAAGGTAGGCCTGCCCTAAAACACACCCTGCTTATTTGTGTATTATACCTTAATTAGGACTAAAATGTATAAAATGAACATTACGTTGCAATTGTAGCTGTGCAATTGAGAAAATGAACTACAGAAAGCGTTTAAGAGGTCAGAGATCAAGTGTGTAACACAGTGACTGTAATGGACTTCAGTATTAACAAACTTACTCTGTGCTGCTCACCATTAGAAAGAATGCAGGTTTAAGACACTAACACATTGACTTCCCTTTTTAGACTAGTCTATCTTTTATGTAGTCTTTACTCAAAATGACAATATTCTGATTTGATTAATTTAAGATTTGCTGAAGTTGGCTGGAAAATAAGTTTGCCTGTATTAACACAAGATTATTTCCTTGACTTATTCGAATAATGGCGTAATTAATCACCATCTCCTCAACATTACTAATCTCACATGTGTATATCAAAATTTATCAAAATTATTTGCCTGTTTACACATTCGGCAGATTCAAAGCAACATTTTTTTTTAATCACACAGTATGGAGTAATGTTTCTGAAAGACTAATGTTCACTCTTCTTTTAGCTTGTTTTTTGGTGTCTGACTGAAATATCAAGCTGTTTGTCTGCTGAATGCTCCACTACATGCACTTGATGGTTGCCTGCTGTGGCTGAAAATGTGGCATATGAAATGAGTGAGGCTGGATCAAGACATAGTCCAAACTCCTGAGGAAAATTACCTAGCTTTTTAGCTGCTAAACGCCTCACTATATTCATTAAGCACTTCCTTGCTGGTGCTGTGAAAGTGGTGTACAGAAGGTTTATCAGTGTATTTCCTCTGGAAACAGCTGTCCACTGCAGCTGGTGCAACTTGCGTGTCATAAAAGCAAAGCAATCAGCTAAAACGTCTTATAAATCTTAAGCGAACTGCAGAGACTGAGTGTGGAACTGCAAGGGACCACTTTCACATTAGACATAGCCATTTGTTCAATTGTCATCATATACTGCTTGCTGTGAAAGACATGCTAATGTAAACTGCAAATTTAAACTGCGGTTGTCAATCAGTTGATAAACGAGACAGTGACTCTGCAAGGCTGTAGTTAAATATATCAATAGACTATTTCAAAACACACACCCAAAAAGATTTTTTAGGGTGAGAGGAGGGGTACACCGCGGTCTGTTATACGGCTAACACAGAGAGACAGATTTTAGCATTCTCACAGAAACTCGCATTCACCTTACGACCAATACAGCAAAGAAAATAGTATTTACATAACCACATTCTGAATACTCTTTTTTCATACTTTTACACTTCTTGCCCATTTTCACTTCAAATGGCATCCAGTATCACCTCTGATCATACACCACTGTTCTAGGAGCGCTTTTAAACTAGTTCCTTGTCTGTGTCATTTCCACTTTCCCCATGTATGACATTAATTTGTAATAAGAGGTGCGCATAGAAGACTCCAAGACTATAAAGGTACCTGAATCTGGACAAATTTTTGTGTCACGTATCAGGTCTCGTTATCATTATCCTTCTTTTATAGCTGTGAAAAAACGTAGTTTTATACATTTCAACAGTTTTTATTTCTTATTTCATTTTAATTATTTGCTAATTTTTTGTTTTTTGTTAGTTTTAGTTCGAGGCGTAGTGATTATCATCTTTTAATTATAAGATGAAGTGGTTTTTTTCATGGGTAGTCACAGCCTTTGATGTTTAGATGTCTATCTCGCTAAGCTCAACTGACATGAGAATGACCAAAACATGTCCTTTCTCACATGTTTTTATTCAATTTACTTTGGCTATTTGTGTAAAAAGTAATTTCAGTGTACAATAACTTTACTCAAAATAGTAGAATACATATAAGTTTGTAAGTAAGAGGCCCTCAGAACATTTTAAAACATTTCTATAGATATGAATATTGATTTCGTGATTGGTAGAGATGAAGGGCAGAGGAGCCGTGACGATGACCTCAGCTTCACCTTAACCTTCCTTTGGATGGCACTTTGGAAATGGATGGATGAAAGGATTTATGGGAGATTTTGGCAATGACAATTCTGGCAGTTCTGTATGTTTGTGTGGTGTGTGTTTGTAGTGTGGGTAAATACATACAAGCTGACTTTGGGCGAAGCCCTGTCTGAGGAAGATACATGCAGGCCCCACTATGTTATGCAGCATGTTGCAGTTCTTAACCAGAGCGCACAGGGGTTCATCAAACTCACGCTCGTTCCCTCCTTCCTCCTCATCCTCTGTGTCCATCTCCCCTGCATCACCCAGTCCCCCCAGCATGGCAGCAGCCAATGGGGTACCACTTTGTTCTATGGGTGACATTACCTTAGAGGAGAGGAACCAATCGGATTAGGAAACACATAAAGCTATTACCTAAATTTTGGCAAATTTGCCATTTTTTGTACTGTTACAGACATTTTCAATAGATTTATTTATTTTGTATATTGCAAATAAAAGCAAATTTGAAACGTCTCTTGTGTCAAGTAGAGATGAAATAGGAAATTGCTATGAAATCCTAGTTTTAGTTATCCAAGAACAACAAAATGTTTCCTTACCTTCTTCTTTTTACTGTTCTTTTTAGAAGTCTGGTTGGTGTTTCCCATCACCCTGCCCTCTTCTCCCTGTCTTCCCCCCTCCCTTCCCTCCTTGCTGGTCCTCACACTTCTCCAAAGTTTATCCTCCTCTTTTCCTCTTTCTCACCCTTCTCTGTTCAAACGTCACATGAAACTCCAAAATCCATACTAGATCCAATGCATCCTAGGTGGCAACGCCTTTTATCGCCCAGGAAGGAGGAGGGCAAATGTTTCCACTTGCACCTCTACTACAAAAAGCGACTCCTCTCAGTGCATGTGCTTCGGTCCCAGATCCTATTGGTCCAGTGGTGTGTATATGATGCCACATTCAGTCCTAAACTCCTATGGGTTGTTGGCGGCTGCCATGATGAGATTTGAAATGTTTACGGTGATATTATGGAATCGGGGCAGGGTGATGGAGATTGACGGGTTGGGGTGGGAGAGTTGGGTCATATCTGAGCTGAAACAACCCGCTGCGCCAGACTCTGGCTCTGATTGCATGACTCGACCATTTTCTCTCTCCCTTTCTATCCCTCTCTGTCTCTCTCTATCACACACAGACACGGGCATGCGCTCTGTTTTTCCCTTTATCTGTAACCCCCTTTTGCTACAAGTGATCCCTTGAATTTGGACCAACTTAATCTAATCCATCCCACCCACCTACCCCTCTCTCTCAAACAAACATCATGCTTATGGTTTCCAAATGACTAGTCTGGCAAAGCTTTGTGTGTGTGTGTGTATGTCTCTAAGTCAGAAAGAGAGAGAGATAGAGAGAGAGGGAGGGAGGGGGTGGTAGAATTATGGATGAAGAGTTGGCTGTCTGTTTAATCCCCAGCAGTTCAGATTAGAAGAAAAGAACTATGCTGACAGGCTACGAGAGCATGGGGCTGCAAGTAGAAGAAATAGAAGTTGAATATTTATTTTACACAACTAGTCACTGTGAGACAAAAAAAAAGGCGATTAAAAAAATTAAAACACATGGAGACACGCTGGGAAAGAGAAAAGTGAAAAGAGAGGCACATAACAGTGCATGCGAAAACATTTTAGAAAGTAAAATTGCAGGGGTGTATAATAAAACCAGTGATTGCAACTGTATGATGTAAACTTCTGACTTAGTATAGACACTACCACAACAACTACTAGTGCTACTAAAAATAATTATAGCTTTATGAAATTGCTGATTATACTGATAATCATAACTGTGTTGCTCGTGAAGCGGTGGGAGCATTGATGTGGTGCAGATGCTCACCTGCAGCATCTGTCTCTGAATGTAAGTCTTCACCATCACCTGCCTTCTGCTCATTGGTGTCTGTGATTTTGCTGCTTGTCTGTTTATATTCTTGACTTTGATCTCAACCCTGATTAAGTAGAAGTTATATAAATAAAGTTCTCTAAAGCCACCAGATGGCACCAAAGATGGGGCCAGTGTTATTAATCTTGATGGAGTCTCGCTTCAGTCTTGTGGCACAATTGAAAAGCTTTTTTTTTTTTTGGTATGAGGAATATGTTTAAGAAACTATCTTGTTATATCTGTGCTTTTAAAGATGATTCTCTTCACCACAGCTTTTTAATTGTTTCCCTTACAATTACGTTCTAAAACCATCAACGCTTATTCCTTTCCCTCTAGAAATAAAAATACTGGTACTTGTTTTCTTAGGATCATTGTTTGATTATTTTGTCCAGTCCAATTCATCTACTGTTCTTTGTTGAAACCAAATCCCAGATGTGAAGCACTGTTGTTATATATACTGCATTTTTTATATACATGTGTATTGGGTGTAATATGTGTGCCAGAGATTTACGCAGTTTGATGAAGGCTCATCGCTTGCAGCCTTAATCCTCTGTGGTCAGTTCAGGAGAACCAACACATTTTTTGTGTCTATCTACTTTCCCATGTATCTGGTCATTAGACCACCCATTTTCTTCCATCTGTTTCCTGAGTTTAACCTAGTTATCTTTTTCTCAAAATCCCATGTTTTTGATGCTGGTAATCTCTTCTGGGTTCACAAATTACTCCACAGTTACTTGTTATAAAGCAGTTTGTAAAGCTTTTTTTTTTTTTACAAGACATAGTTTCAGCAATTTTTAATATGCCTATTATGTAAAATGTATTCCTAGACAACACTCTGCATTGCCTCAGTATTGCCAGTAGAGTGCAGCAAAGCTTGGTTGTTGAAAATAGTGGGATTAACACACGCTTAACGGTAATACATATGCACTACCACTAGATGCCAGTATCATCCCTAACTATGGAGGACCCAAATCCATCATATTAGTAAAAGAAAAAAAAAACTACATTGTATCAAAAGAAGCAGTGGGATAGTGAGCATAGAGAGTGCTATAAAGAGCTAAAAAATAATCCAGTGAATGAAATCAAAAGTTAAATTAAAAGTCTCTTCATGCATGCTAGCGTAGCTCTCACGAGCTACACAAGAGATTGAATTCCTCTTAGTGCAATACACCCAAAGTGCAACAGTACAATTCCTAATCAAGAACTATTGTCTCTGGTATAAAATCTATTACTGAACCTCTACTGAAGTTTTTTCTAAAAGATATTGTACCATCAACACCTCATTTCTTTAAAGAGACAAAGATGGACTAAATTGCTTGAAAAATCATACAAAATCAACACTGACACTGAGAGTCTTTATGCTTGCAGTCCAAATGAAACTGTTTTAATTTCAATTTTCAAATATTTCCCAAAGTGATTCCTGTAGTCTACCTCCCAATATTCTAAAGCATGGCAATCAGATGAAATCAAGATTTAATGAAATAGCGTATCATCGATCAATAATCAGCACTGCCTACAATAATGTTTTAAAATCTGAACTGCTTACACCTAAAATATCAACTGGAAAGAATAATTTTCTCCACTTAATTTAACTGCTGTCACAAGAAACTCAGAGACATTACTAATACTGACACATCTTAAAATCTGAGTGATGACTAAGTGGAATCACTGTGATTTTGAAGTGCTTGAACAATCAGAGATAATTGTAAACACACTTTTCAGCCTATCAAACCAAAACATACACGAAAGGAAACTTCAGATGTGGAAAATGCAGTGAGTGTAACAACACTTTAGATGTTAAGTAGAATATTCAAACAAGAGTTACAGAACTGGGCACATAGAGTCTGTCTTAGCCAAACACAACTATGAAGCCAATCATGGCTCTCCTGCTGCTCCTCCTGCTGTTCACTGGACTTGAACATGTAATTCTTTCTGCTATTTCTGCCAGGGAATTTTATCAAATAAATAGATGTTGGATCTCATCACTAAACACAATGACACCTGCTGGGCTGACTAATGATTTTAGCTCAGATCTTCTCTGAATAAGTATATAAATGAAATGTAATAGTTGTGACGGCCAGTGGGCTGGCCTTGTGTTTTGCTTTTTCTTTTACCCGTTTCTTGCAGGTAGGTGGAGCTGACCCAATTAGTGATGCAACACCAGTCCCAGTGTATATAAAGACACCTTGACTGAACCAGCAGGCTGGCTTTGGCTCTGTCTCTCGCCGTCTGGCACCCATCTTGTTCATTTGGAAGTTTCAGTTATAGCTGTTATGTCCTTTAAATTGTCTTTAAGTTGCTTTACCTTATTTTCATTAAATATGTCTTACAGCCTTTAAAAGCCTGTGTGTGGTCTCCCTCTTAATTGTCACTTTCTATGAGCCGGGTTGTGACATAGTATAGAAAACTTTAACCCCGGCTGTATTCACTCTGCTCTGTTTTAAAATGTATGAAGGTCGTCACATGAGATCAGAAACAATGTCAGATTACTGTAAATGTTACAACCTTCAGTTTTGTTTCATGCTCTGATGAAGGCCACAAGGCAGAAATGCTAGCTTGTTTGTTGGCATGCCAAAAAATTGGTGAAATTGAGATTTTCCTGCTATTTCTTTGAAGCTTTGTGCTTGTGCTGCCTCTTAGGTAGTCATGCACAGATTACTTTAGATGAACTAGACCAATGAGTTCAAGTGGTATTGAAAAGCACCCAGAATACAGAACAGAGGTTCTTTTGCTCTCCAAACAACAACAAAAAAGAAGCGTTTCCACCATGCCTTCATCAGCAGCTTGGTGTGAGCACAAAGCCTTTCAGCCACAAAACCCCAAACAAAGCAGCTGGGTGAGAATTCATGTGCCATCCCTCGACAACTGCAAGCATACCAGATGCCTGAAAGACAAGGATGGAAGACAGGCCAACTGAAAATCCAGTGCTGGGCTGTAAACAGCATGATGGACAGATTCCAAAACCCAGGATTTTGCATGCTATGCAAACAGCTTTAGGGTGGGTCAGGTCAAACATTTTGCCATTTGAGATGGGGGATGTCTATGTGTATTTGCATGCCCACTTTTTGCACAATGACACACACACAAAAAAAAGATCTCATAGTAAGGTCAGATGAGCAAAAAAGGGTGCTTTCCAATTTAAAATGTGCAGACACACAAGTTTATCACAAAACAAACAAACAAATAAACAAAAAGCTAAAGAAAAATTGCTAAAACCGTTTTGAAGTCTTTCTTATATAAATAAGCTGCAGCCTGAACAACATCGGTGTCATCAACCCATTCTAGCATTCTGCACTTCTTACAAGTTTTTCACTGAATTAAAGACTGGGAATATGTATAGTACACTAAGCATGTTTGATGTCCCATCTTTAATGGAAACATTAAGAGTCCTTTCTTCATTTGTTTTTTTCTATTCTTTTCTGTTTCTGTTTCTTTTCATACCTTTGACCTTCAATGTGCGATAATCTCTTGAGTTGTGGCTGAAGTTAAGCTAAATTGAGCTTAACCCTGTTGAACAAAGATAAGACTGAGCTGTAACACAAACATAGCTCACAGCAAACATATTAATGCGTGAAAATATATATCTGCGACAACACAACAATGGAGACAATTATTAAACTAGAAGAACTCACGCTCTGTTTTGAGTATTAGCACTTCCCATTCTATTACATTTCAAAGCGTAATTGTAGAGACAAATACCATTATGCAATAAGGAATCCAAACCGTGTTCTCTAGGTACAAAATAATACTTATGAAGTCAACTTAACTAACTGCATCAATGTACTTTAATGTAAGTGTGGCTGCAACAAATTGTGAGCCTTTTTGTCTCCATCTTATTTTATTGGTTTTACAAGCCACATTTTTACTTATAATTCACTCTAGACTTCCTGCTTACCACTAAAAGTCAGTCACAAACCCAGTAACTGACTATAAAACATACACTGCGCCTAGCAGACACTAGCTTGGGAACATAGTGGAGAAAAAAAAAGTAGAACGAGACACATGTGGCTCCATGGGCCTGACCTCTGACAGTGATTTATCATTTTAGCCAGATCAATCTGTAGACGAATATGAATATGTCAGTTCTTCAGACCAGAATTTGGATCAGTTATCACAGCAGCTTGAGCATAAAGTTACATCGTCTCTGAGTCTTGTCTGTTTAAACAAGATTAAATGACAGAAAAAAATGTTTGTGGGAGGAAGTGGTTGCGACTTGTGCACTGATAAAACAAAGAACAATTCAAGTGGAGAAACTAGTGCATGATCATCATGTTTCTTTAGAGTATACTCTCGTATTACTGATTCAGTCAGGATAGAATAATACTATCTAATATGTCTTATATTAGCAAAACACATGGGGAGGTAAAAGTGTGATAAGAATACAACTGAAACCACAGTGTGACCTGTGATATGACAAAATATCATAATTAACTCATTTTACCTGAGATATGCTGCCTGTGTCTTAGAGGGCAAATTCCACCTTTATCACCCTTAAAGTGGTGCAATAATAGTAGCGTTTTATTCTTATTTACTTTGAAAGGAGAGAGAATTTTAATGACATTTATGACCTAATAATTTCTTTGGTTGTTGTCAGAGTACCTGGGTTGTTGACCCGGTGTTTTCAGTTATGGAGCCTTTGTCAGTTTCCATGCCTTTTACCTGTTTTTTTGTGTTAATCATCTGTCTGTGTGCAGCATTTTTTTATTCTACTTCCTCTGTTTCATTAGTTAGATTTATCCCAGCTGTGTTCTCACCTGTTTCTGGCCATTATCATTATCCAGTCTAACCCCTCAGTTTCTCTTGTAAGAAAGTGCTTGATTATAGGGGTCATCTGAGTACTGGGTTATTTTATGCATTTGGTACATTATTGTATTATTTACAATACAATACTTTACAGTATGAAGTCATTCTTAGGCAAGTGTTGTTGGGATCTGGCACTATATAAATAAAATGGAATTGAATTGAACTGGGAGCAAAAAAACAGTAACAGTAAAACAGAGAGATTGCTGCAGGTTGCTACAACTGAAAAGAACATACGTTGGCTGTTTTTTATTGCTACCCACTTTTGTTTTTTTGTCGTTCACTTTGATTTTCATGACATACTTTAAACTGAGATGTCATGTAAGAGTTTTAACAGAACTTCGTCCCCCCCCCCCCCCCCCCCCTTCTTTTTGCTATAATTAACAGCTTCAGTACATGTCTCCACTAGCCTGTGATCAGATTATTTATAACTGGCTCTGGCTTGCCTTTTGTGGCTTTGAAGAATTAAATATGCTGGATCAATGTTACCAGGAATAACTAAATGATGATCACCACGTGAGCTTGGCTCTTTTATGGAATGTACGGTGAATTGGCTTAGTGATGCTTAAGCACACATTCATCAAAATCTCATGCTTTCTGTTTAAAAGGTTGATAGACACGCTAATCAAACCTGAACTAAGTCCAAAATTGCAGCAGCACTGTGCTGACAGGAGGAATATAACATGCTGGTATAGTCAGTAAAGGATTCCCATTTAACCTGACATCATTTTACAGGCTGCGACCACATATGGCTGTCTGGATTGTCCCACATTCTCTGCTCTCATTCTCGCCCACTTCCCCACTCCCAAAAGGAGGATAATGCCTTTTGCACCTGTCCAGATATTATTTCTGCATTTTCATGTGACCTAGAAGATAAATGTGGCTGTCCTGTTAAATTAAATCAAAGACTTCTCTTACAAACAAAAATAAGGGTCAGAAAGTCGCAGTAATGTCGGAATATGTGTTTGTTGGATTGTTTTTGTTTTTTGAACAGTGAACAACTGTCGCTGCTTTGCCCCAGTGGAAATAGAACAACAGTTAACCCACTTATAAAGCATTTTTCTAAAGCTGTGCTGGTTATTATACCAATGTCCTCGTTGCTTTGTTAAAAATGTTGACCAGTTCAGAAAACTGTGTGTGATTTTTAACATATATCAGAAATAAAGGTGTAGTTTTTACTGTTTCGTGATATTATGACGTAAAGCTGCAGCTGTAGCATTTCGTCTTTCATCTTTCAAATATAGCCAATGTGTTTGATCATTCAGAAGTGAGATAATACAATATTTTTCAAAGCCACTGAATACTAAGTTACTAATACTAATTACCAGAAATGTGTGGAGTGGTGTAAATTAGACCCTATAAAACGGCTATTCACACATACTGGGTAAACAATGGGATGTACTGTTATACAGTGTTTCCTTGCTGTTCAGTTATGCCTTCATGCAAGTGAGGTGTGGAATCTTGTTTGCTAGAATATATTAGTTTAAAAAGAAGGCCAGCTAATCACTGGCATCTGCTAACATTTCAGTTAGAGGATAAATTTTAGGATTTATTGAAATAATTTTTTTTCTTTCTATGGTTTCATGTGGTGGATGTATGTGACATGTGCATGATATTTGGATTTTGCCTACATATGAAATGAGTTGTTGATTAACTTCTTTCAATTCCTCACTCAAATAAAGCTCTCAATATAATTATAATTATTTGCTGTTTTTCTGTAATTAAGTACACCTTATACAGTTAAAAAAACATTCCAACTTTTAAACGCATTTATAAACAGAAGTAAATAAATAATCCCTGAATATGTGCACAATGTATCTCCTCAGTCAGTGTCTTTGTGATTCCTGGTTCTTAGGCTTGTTCCCTGGCCTTCCGTGTAAGTGTGTCGTGTCTCTAGTATAGGTTTTGTTCTGTCTATACGTTTAGTCATCTGTCTTCCTGGTCAGCTGTCTCCTTGGTCTGTGTTTCCATGCCTATTCTGGGTTTTCCTGTCTTATTTTGATAGTCCTTGTCCTATGTCAGTGTTTTCTGCTTTGCTTTCTCCGTCTGATTACCCTCCTGTTTCCCATTCCCTCATTACCTTCTGTGTGTATATATATCGTGTTTCCTTCGGTCCCTGGTCGATCTGTCCGCCTCTTTATTTCAATAATAACGTATACTTTATTGATCCGTGTGGGGAAATTCCTCTCTGCATTTAACCCAGTGAAGCAGTGGGCAGCCATTGGGCGCCCAGGGAGCAGTGTGTAGGGACGATACCTTGCTCAGGGGTACCTCAGGGTAGCTGTTCAGGGGAATCAAACCCCCGACCTTACGATCATGGGGCCACCACTCTACCTACTGAGGTATCCTTGCCCTTTTTCCTTGCCTCGTTCCTTGCCTTAACTCGCCATCTTCAGGTCATTTGTTATTCTTAGCTTTTCCCAGTTTCGTTTTTTTGTTAGTTTCTCTGTACCTCCAGTCGTGTTAGTGTTTCTTTGTATTTTTTTCACCGCCAAAATAAAGGCTCTCCTTTTGTTATTATTTGCCCTCGCCACCGTGCCTGCATTTGGGTCCACATTGTTTTTGCCAATCACTGTTGAGTTCTGCATTTTCTTGTCCACTTGAACAAGCCCAACACCCCCTGCATCCCCACATAGCTGGAACACATACATGTAGCTCTCCTCATGCCATGACGTCTGCTTCGCCAGACGTGACATTTTTAGCACTGATGTTGGACTAAACTACATCTGTCTGCTCAAAGTTTAGTTCCTTCCTTCTAGCTCTAATCTCGCTTTATGTTGCAATAGGTCTCTTCTTTCTTCCTTTATTACATTCAACTATCATTCACTCTCAAGCCTTTATCCCAGACCCAGACATCCAGTAATTCATTATTCAGTCAGTCTGTTGCTCAGTGTATGTGTCACACAGTGGAAAATTGTGTTTTTATATCTTGTTTTGGATCAGACTGTGTTGGTACAGGGTGTCGATTTTATTTGCATGATTTTATTGTAATAGTGATATTGCATGTTTGTTTATTGATATTCCTATTGCATGATTTTATCTCCATATTTAAAGTGTTGATTGAACAATATGTTTTTTATTATTCCACTGTGGATTAAGCGGACAATTGTAGGCACCTGTGAGGTGGGGGCGTTCCCCGAGGTGGCCTATCAGCCACCAAACTGACTTAAGGGAGATAGTGAGCGCAAAGACAAAAAAGAGAGAGACACACGAAAAGTGGAGAGCTGGAAAACAAAACGTGTGCAAGCCAGCATATGAGAAGAAGGACCTCTGGCCTGACTGTGGGGCGCCACGAGACATTCGGCGATCGGCCAGCACAATCCGGCGATCCAGTCCCGACGGACAGAATAGCGACCGTGGGAGGCGACGCGTGAAATCCACAGTAGGGCAGGGGTACGCCTCTGCCTGCATCTGTGAGTATCGCTTTCCCACTGTTGGGCGCTAGGAGTAGCTTTGCCGGGGAAGGGTAACAGCGGCTGCGCTGACAACGTTGCTGGCCCGTGTCTGTTGTTTCAGGGCGGAGCTACGAGGGAGGCCGTGCGCGGAGGTGGAGAGTAGCTGGACTGCACGATTGCGCACAGTCAGGTGGAGATAGGAGCCTCCTCCCTGGTCTTCTGCTGGCGAGAGTCCACATCCTGGAAGAGGAGTTCCTCTCCTGTCTCTCTCAGCTCAGGAGAATTTGCCCGTGTGTTGCTGGACTGGGAGAATTAGGACCCTGGGGGGGAGTTTTTAGTATAGGGAAAAACATTCATTTAGCTTTGTGTTTTTAGCGTTTAATCATTCCTGCCGGCAGGGATTTTAGCGGGTTGTAAACACTATTTTTATTGTATACGGGGATTTTAGCTTGTATTTGGGGTTCTGACTGTGTTTTATCCTGAAAATAAATGGTGTGTTTGAAGCCAGCTAAATTTCTGTGCTCTGAGCGCTGACCCACTCACTCCCCTTTCTGCTTGTATAGGCGTGGTGGTGAAGATTTAGTTCCACCAGTTTAGCGGCTACATAATTTTGGCGTTTGTCGACAGGATACAAGTTTGGGGAGCAGTGTTCCGCACCTGGAGTGCAGATATAGAGATGATGATGCCAGTGTATCCGGGTGCCCCTTGGGTACCAAAATATAAGGGTCCTGAAGCAGATGTTTCATATGGAGATTGGAAAGAACAAATACAAGGTTTATTGAACGCTCAAGAAATAGCTGAGGCCCGGAAAGTAGAAATTTTAATTGGGGCTTTAAGCGGTGAGGCAAAGCGTCAAGTAAGCGTGTTAGAAGAAAAAGATAGAGACCAGATTAGGAAAATATTCGCATATCTAGATTCTCTATATGGTGACAATACCTCCCTAGCGGTTTTGAGGTCGCAGTTTTTTAGCTGTATACAAAAACAAAATGAGTCGGTAAAATCTTTTACCTTAAGGTTGAGGGAGTTGCACTGCAGGCTACAACAACGCAATCCAAATCAAGCACCTACTGAAAAGTGTTTACAGGAACAGATGCTGTTGGGCCTGCGGGAGGGCCCGTTGTCACAAACCCTGCGAGCCTACGTGCGTCACCATCCAGAAGAGGATTTTGCAACAGTCCATCGGGAGGCGTTGCTCCTAGAGGAGGAACAGTTGGGACACCAGGGATTGCAAACTACGTGCTTGACAGTGGGTGAGTCCAGGTGTGTTAAGCCACCTTATGAACCAGACTGGAAAGAGACATTTAAAAAAGAAATTATGGAGGATGTCAAGGGTCAAATGCGAGATCTCGTCAAAGATGTTGGTAATGAAATTAAACCGCTCTTGCCACAGCAAAGCCCAGCCGGCTCAGCTTTTAATAAATCAAGGTTTAAGCCAAAGCGTTCTGGATATGCTAATAACTGGACCCGAGAGGGAGAACCCATTTGCCATCGTTGTAATCAAGTTGGGCATATTGCCAGATTCTGTCAGAGCACACTAGACCAACAACCACCTTTAAACTAATAAACCCCGCTGCCGAGGCCCAAGCGGTGGGGACAAGGGACTATTCAAACAATCAGGGGGCCAGTACAGCTTTTGTGGGAGAATGTCCACTCATTGAGGTGTGTATGGGAGGGGTTAAGATGACGGGATTATTAGACACAGGCTCTCAGGTTACACTAGTGCAACAGCAGGTAATGGATCTCCATTTCCCTGAAGTGAATAAAACTGACACACCCCTGTTGTTTGCCTTAAAGGCAGCCAATGGACTTGAGATACCATACTCAGGCTATGCGGTCATGGATTTTGAGGTAGAAGGGGTGGAGATACCAGGAAAAGGGGTTGTGGTTGTGAGAAATGACTGTTCCACGCACCCTTTAATTATTGGTATGAATGTTATTAGTGCATGCTGGGATGATGTTTTTGCCGAAGGCAAGTCTGCTTTTCATCCTCAAAAGCTGAAGTCCAGCAGAGCATGGAAAGAGGCGTTTGCCGTCTGTCAACAGACTGCTACCACCAAGACTGATGGCTTTCTAGGCTATGTTCGACCTGCTAGCCGCAGAGGAGTCAAGGTGCCCCCGAACTGTGAAGTGATGGTCTGGGGCCGGACGTGTAAAGGTAAGGGTGGGACAGAACGCTTGGCACTAGTGGAGGCCTTACCTGATGCTGGACCCTGGGGGGTAGCCCGAACCCTGTCAGTAGTCAAAGGAGGGAGGCTCCCTATCCGGGTCTGTAACCCTAATCCATACGAAGTGACTATAGGACGCTACCAGAAGATGGGCCAGTTGTACCAGGTGGAGGAGTCGGACGTGGAGATGGACAGTGATCTTAGCCTGACAATGGGATCCGATGGTGTGATCGAGGTGGGCGTAGTTGAAGCAGCTGGGCCCGAAGAGCCTGCGATCCCTGAAGAGGAGGTGAGTCAACTGCTTAACGGCATAGACTTGACCCCCCAGCAGAAGGTCGAGCTCCAGACCCTGCTGCAGAGGTGGCGAAAGGTGTTTGCTGTGAACGAGGAGGATTACGGAAGAACTGATTTGGTCCAACACCAGATCCACACAGGTGATACACCACCCATTAAACAAAAATATCGCCCTTTACCACCACTGATGTACAAAGAGATTAAGATACTTCTAGCAGATATGCTGAAAAAAGGTGTCATTCGGGAGAGTAGCAGTCCCTGGGCAGCCCCCATTGTGTTGGTGAGGAAAAAGGACGGCAGTTGGCGATTTTGTGTAGACTACAGAAAATTAAACGCAGTAACTCATAAAGATGCATTCCCGCTCCCCCGAATTGAAGAGACTTTAACATGTCTGACCAGAGCTGAGTGGTTTTCCACACTGGATCTTGCCAGTGGATACTGGCAAGTGGAAATGGATCCTAAGGATTGGGAGAAAACTGCATTTACCACTCCTCTGGGTTTGTTTGAGTTTGATCGCATGCCTTTTGGACTCTGTAATGCCCCTGCCACCTTCCAGCGCCTGATGCAGCAGTGCCTAAGTAGTCACCTTTCTGAATCTGTTTTGGTATATCTGGATGATATAATAATCTACTCACCTGACTTCTCTACTCATCTACAGCAATTGGAGAATGTCCTGCAGAAGCTGTGGCAACATGGTCTGAAGCTGAGGCTGGACAAATGTAAGCTGTTCCACCGTCAGGTGAAGTTCCTGGGGCATCTTGTCGACCAACAAGGGGTAAGACCGGACCCTGAGAAAATCCAAGCTGTCCAGAACTGGCCTGTTCCCTCGACCACCCGTCAGGTCAGAGCTTTCCTTGGCCTGGCAGGTTATTACAGGCGATTTGTCCCAGGGTTTGCTAGGTTGGCTAGACCTTTAAATGCTCTGCTCGTGGGAATTTCTAGCAGGTCAAGCATGCAGGTCCAGTGGTCTGCTGAATGTCAGGAAGCCTTTGACAGCTTGAAATGTGCTCTGACCGAGCCCCCTATTTTGGCTTATGCAGATTTCCTGGAGCCCTTTGCACTTTATACTGATGCCAGCAATCAAGGCTTAGGTGCTGTGTTAGCTCAGGTGCAAGATGGCAAGGAACGGGTGATTGCATATGCCAGCAGGAGCCTACACCCCACCGAACGAAATGACAAAAACTATAGTTCCTTCAAACTGGAACTTTTAGCTCTAAAATGGGCCATTACTGAGAAGTTCAAGGATTACTTGACAGGTGCCAAGTTTGTCGTGTATACCGACAACAATCCTGTGGCCCACTTACAGAATGCTAGACTTGGGGCAACAGAGCAACGCTGGGTGGCACAGCTGGCATCCTTTGACTTCGAGGTTAAGTACAGGGCTGGAAAAGAGAATGCTAATGCTGATGCTCTCTCTAGATTTCCCACAGACTGTCAAACAGCTTACATAAACACCACGAGTGCTCCACGTCGGGATGCACAGGGGCTGGTGCCGCAGATGAATGACTGGAAGGAGGCTCAAGAAAAGGACATGGATCTGCGCATCCTGAGGGAGTATGTGGAACAGGGAATCCCCCCTGATGCACCAACGAGGAGATCCCTACCTAGCCCTGTACAGAAGTTATTACAGCAATGGAGAAGGCTGCAGGTTTGCGAGGATACGCTGTGCAGAGAGGTAAGGGACCCTAACACTAACGAAATGTACCTTCAGATCCTATGTCCTGCAGAGAGACACAGGGAGGTGTGGGAGAAGTATCACGAGGCAGCGGCACATGCGGGAGTGGAAAAGACACTGTCCAGGATACGTCGCTTCTTTTATTGGCCCAGCATGGAAGAGGAGGTGCGCGAATTCCAGCTAGGGTGTGCTGCGTGTGGCCTACGAGATAGAAATAGGCCTAGAGCCCCTTTGCATCCCGTTATTGTGTCCTATCCCCTTGAGGTTGTGGCCCTGGACTTTCTTACATTGGGGAGGCCCACAGACAGGTACCAGAATATTCTGGTTATGACTGATCTTTTCACACGGCCCGACCAGGCTACACTCAGATAGAGGTGGTAGTTTTGAGTCTGCCCTGATGTACCAGCTGTGTAAGTGCTATGGCATTACAAAAAGCAAGACCACCCCATACCATCCGGCTGGAAATGGTGGGGTTGAGAGGATGAACCAGATATTGCTGCACATGCTTCGGTCCCTAGAGTCAGAGAGACAACAGAGGTGGCCAGAATATCTCCCAGAGCTCTTACAAGCATATAATAATACTATCCATAGTGCCACAGGGTATGCACCGTCGTACCTGATGTTTGGGCGGCATTTGAGGCAGCCAGTGGATTTGAACCTAGGTGTTGAGCGGGATTCTCCATGCCACAACCTGGGAGGGTGGGTTAAGGACCATCACCAGAAACTATCCTTTGCCTATGAGATGGCTAAGAAGAAGATGAGGGCAGCAGCCACCCAAAACAAGAGGGCTTATGACCGAAGTGCACGGGCCCTGCCGTTGGTGCCAGGCGAGAGAGTTTGGATAAGGGACAGGAATAGGCAGGGACGAGGCAAGTTGCACCCAGGTTGGAGCTCAGAGCCGTATGTGGTAGTGGAAGAAGTTGGCAATACCGGTGTAGTATATAGGGTGCATCCGGAGAAAGGGGGGGGGGGCGGGGGGGGAGAAGGTCCTCCATCGGAATGCACTAAAGTTGTGCGTTACCCCTGCAGCAGACTACCACTCAGAGGGGCAGGAAGTCAGCGTTGAGGGAGAGGTGCTAGTTGAGCCTCCATTTTATGGTTTTGTGCCCAGCGCCCCAGCCCAGCAGCCGGGAGAGTTGTCAGAGGTGCGGCGCTCGACAAGGCCTAATTTTGGTCAGCCACCCGCCCGTTACAGGTCGCTTGACTAGGGTGACAGGGACTGTCACAGGTAAAATGTGGGGGGATGTCACACAGTGGAAAATTGTGTTTTTATATCTTGTTTTGGATCAGACTGTGTTGGTACAGGGTGTCGATTTTATTTGCATGATTTTATTGTAATAGTGATATTGCATGTTTGTTTATTGATATTCCTATTGCATGATTTTATCTCCATATTTATAGTGTTGATTGAACAATATGTTTTTTATTATTCCACTGTGGATTAAGCGGACAATTGTAGGCACCTGTGAGGTGGGGGCGTTCCCCGAGGTGGCCTATCAGCCACCAAACTGACTTAAGGGAGATAGTGAGCGCAAAGACAAAAAAGAGAGAGACACACGAAAAGTGGAGAGCTGGAAAACAAAATGTGTGCAAGCCAGCATATGAGAAGAAGGACCTCTGGCCTGACTGTGGGGCGCCACGAGACATTCGGCGATCGGCCAGCACAACCCGGCGATCCAGTCCCGACGGACAGAATAGCGACCGTGGGAGGCGACGCGTGAAATCCACAGTAGGGCAGGGGTACGCCTCTGCCTGCATCTGTGAGTATCGCTTTCCCACTGTTGGGCGCTAGGAGTAGCTTTGCCGGGGAAGGGTAACAGCGGCTGCGCTGACAACGTTGCTGGCCCGTGTCTGTTGTTTCAGGGCGGAGCTACGAGGGAGGCCGTGCGCGGAGGTGGAGAGTAGCTGGACTGCACGATTGCGCACAGTCAGGTGGAGATAGGAGCCTCCTCCCTGGTCTTCTGCTGGCGAGAGTCCACATCCTGGAAGAGGAGTTCCTCTCCTGTCTCTCTCAGCTCAGGAGAATTTGCCCGTGTGTTGCTGGACTGGGAGAATTAGGACCCTGGGGGGGAGTTTTTAGTATCGGGAAAAACATTCATTTAGCTTTGTGTTTTTAGCGTTTAATCATTCCTGCCGGCAGGGTTTTTAGCGGGTTGTAAACACTATTTTTATTGTATACGGGGATTTTAGCTTGTATTTGGGGTTCTGACTGTGTTTTATCCTGAAAATAAATGGTGTGTTTGAAGCCAGCTAAATTTCTGTGCTCTGAGCGCTGACCCACTCACTCCCCTTTCTGCTTGTATAGGCGTGGTGGTGAAGATTTAGTTCCACCAGTTTAGCGGCTACATATGGATGACTCATCTGAATAATGAGAACTGGAGATGAAACTAAGAAAAAAAGGGGAAATATAAAAACATGTCAAAACACAGCCTAGTGAAAGGAAGGCACAAAGCAGGATTATCATTTGTGCCTCAGAACTGTTATTTTGTTTAAATTTAAACACATTTGATTGCTTGAACTACCGTAAGGCAGTGTTTGCCTTTCATGTTAAAAGGGTACAGGGTACACAAGGGTACAGTTAGTCATCATCAGGGATTTATTTTTTAAGGTAAAAGAAATTCCTGTGATGCTTTTACATTTCTCCCATATACAACAAAAAAGCAAACCTGTTGTCAGGACACCTCTAAACAAGGGCAACTCTAATCTTTCCATTATAATCCGTGGAGGTTTTTTGAAACCTTCCCAGGAAGTGTATTATTATTATTATTATTACTACTACTACTATTATTATTATTGATGGGAAAACTGGCTCCATATGCACTGGTTCCAGCTGTTTCTGCCAAATAGTTTTGGTGTCTAAAAGAAGCTACACAGGCAAAAGAAATATTTTATATATATGAGAATATAAATAACAAGCTTTTGTCTTTTCTTCAGTAACACCACAAACATAAACAGGAAGTGGATGAAACTGGAAGCCATAACTGCCAAAAACAATGTGGAAGATTTGCTATTGCAACACATTAAAATACACCAAAAATATCTGGATCAAACCAGTGAGAACAGAAAAAAGTACATGGCAAGAAATTATACATGAAACTGAAGTCTTGGCTTATACACACAGAAATTTTTACTATGGGACAGATTACTAACTACGCTGACTACTTATTAAAGACTGCAAAACAAGTTCACAAGGCTGCCACTAACAAATACACACTTTTTAGGTACATTTTTATCTTTTTCATCTGTTTCACACTATGTCTGAATTAAAGCTTGCCCTGGCAGGTTTATTACCCTTCCAATCCTCAAGGAATGTGTGTTTCCTCCAAGTGTTCTGCTGATCTAAATTTAAATAATCCTTCTTTAATCATACAGGCTGGTTCTTACTAATGTGTAACCAGTCAAAATATACTCTGTTGCAAAAATGTTATGCGCACAATTTTCACTACTGCAAACAAACACCTCACGCTACTGCACAACAGATCTAAACGTAATCTAAATAGTTAAAGAGATATGGATATATAATGTTTTAACACTATATTTGTGAGCCATTTTTCAAAAAGGGTGCTGCTATATATGATTTATACATATAGCAATATGATATTGTAACATCCCATGCCTTATAAGGAAAGACACACCCTTAAAAAAGAAAGAACCCTTAAAAATGACAGTCTAATTATATATCTTGGCTTTACATAGTTCCCAGTTCAGTCACCTACCTGTCCAAAGACAGAGTCAACAATAGGGCGTAGCTTCCTCTTGTCACCTTCTTCCAGCCAGATGTCATCTGGGTCTCCCACTGGGGAGGACAGACTCAAAGTCTTGGCCTTGGGCTTTGGTGGTCTCTTGATGCTAGCTGAACTCCATCTCCTGAATGATTCAATTTTCTTCTTGATTGAACCCTGGAGAAGAGAGCACAAACAAATCATAAGCGTTCAATACACAGTTTATGATGTACCAACTCAGAAAAGTTGGCTCTCACAAAATTAATAAAAATGTAGCTGTTGATCATTGATGGTTTAGTTTCTGACAAATATAAGCGTCTTCTGTGATAATGTTGTGTTTAAGTGCATAAAACTCCATTTGGTTTGTAACATTATGAGCGTTAAGCATTGTGGCATTAACTTAAAAAATAAATTAGTACCAGCCAGACCTCAGAAGTTAAACCACGTGGGATGTTTAAGAGCATCATTGACAGGAGTTTGCATATTTTTGCATCTACATGCACTGACCTTCTTCATTAACTTCCCCTCTGGCAACTCCACAGATGATGAATTTTTCACATCAGTCATTTTTACAGTCCTGCTTCAAAGAGACGTCCTCTTTCTCTCTGTGTCACGCTCCTCCTCTTTATCTGTCCCCAGAGCATCTGACACCGGTTGATAATCTGAGGCATATCTCCTGCTGCTATCGCTCCTCCTTCTCTCATCCCTCAGTTTTACTCTCTCTATCTTTCACTCCTCCTGTACAGTATCTACATCCCTCACTCACTTTTCAATCGGTGTGTTTCTACTATCCTTTGCTCGTAGTTGTTCCCCTGTAAATACTTCTGTGTCACACATGTGCTAAATTCTCCAGAAAAGCCCATCAAGGCACAGATTATTATAAGCAGAAGTCTTCCCAAAATGTAAATAAATATATTTTTAAATGTCTCTTTCCAGTTTATGTAGAAACTGACCAATTAACAAGCAGGTATCAAAATATTGAGATGTTTATAAGTGTGTCAATGACAGTGGTTAACATAGATCTTTTTTGAGCCTGACACCATTTCCTGTCTGTGTTTGTGACATCTCCAGTAATCCCGTATTTATTTGCTCACTCTCACTCTGATCTCGTCTCTTCCGATGTTGATGTAGGCTTGTCCTCAATCCTCTGGACCTAATACTGCTTCCCATTGTTTACTATATTCCCAATATAGAAATGTATCTTGCAAAACAGTGTACAGAATGATAGTAAGAAGTCTCTTAAAATTTTGGCTCTGAGACCAAAATGTGAAGATGCAGACATAGATCTAGAGGGAAGGACTCCCTTAGAACTGAACCATTCCTAAAATAGGTGGGGCAGGAATAGTTTCAGGGAAAGAAAACGACATGATTCCACAAGAGAATCCAAAAGGATTTCAAAGAAAAACAGAGGAGGGATCAACAGAAAAAGACCCAACATGTAGACACGAAAAATGCTGATTAAAAAAGAAGAAGAAGGTTGTTTTCTTTCATATCCTGCAACCCATCTATATCTCTGTACAGTATAAATTTACAGTAGGGGGATCTATCTATCTATCTGTCTGTCTGTCTGTCTGTCTGTCTTATTTTAAAAAGGTTAAGACGTTTATCAGATTAATGCTGCAATACATCTCTGTAAATAATGTTTCCATGTTTCACTTACTGGGTGTATAAAAAAGCAAATTACTAGCTTTGTTGGGGCAGGAATGGTAATAGTAAATGATTTAGAAACTGCAATTACAGTTTTCCCATAAGAGAAGCCAAAAAGATGACAAAGCGGGGTGGGAAAGGAGAAAAATCCAACTGGTGCGGTTAGAAGAAATTAAGATGAAGCACAGTTACTGTAAGGATCTATGAAGAACACTCTACTTCCGTCTCCGTCCAAGCCAAACTACTATCAACATGTTTCATTCTGCATAATTACAGTAATTTATCATTTAAACCATTATGTGGTTTAAAATATAAAGTTGTTTTCGAGAAGACATTTTTAGAAACAGTTGGAAAATGTTCATTGAGGCTGAATTCCATTCATCTGTTTCAATATTTGGTGTTGTTTTTTAAATGGAGCAAGGACGAAACATTTGCAAAACACATATTAACAATGATGGACACAATGGGAGAGAACTTACACTGAAATTGGTAAAATAAAGTTATGTTAGTTGTGTGGCATATGCTCCATTTGGCTGAACGTTTTTGGTACTATCAAAATAACTGCACATGGATTAAACAGACTAAATGTAATATTTTATAAAAATATCTGTGACCATAATGCTGTTAGACATATACCAAAGCATGTGGCCCTTTTGCTCACATTAATCAAATTGGAATTGGGCTTCACATATGTAGAAAAAGTGAAACAAAAATTAGTTTCATGTTGCTACTTGTGGGGCATTTTTAGTTAAGTTTGTGATTTACCGTGTAGCCTAACTCCTCTTGTCTCTGTGCCTGGGAGAATTGCAAACTGATAACTTAACTGTTGAGTCAGTCTGCCCCAGGGCAGCTGTGGCTACAACTGTAGCTTGCCTTCACCAGTGTATGAATGTGAGAGTGAATGAATAGTGGTATTGTAAAGCAGTCCCAAAAACGCACTATATAAATGCAACCCATTATTATTATTATGAGTCATGTGCACGCTTAAATTCTATGGCGTTATTTTTGTGCCACTATTCTGAGTGCACGTAAAAAAAAATCTGCAGGTGCAAGTGTTGTATTTTGAGGAGAAATTTATTTTGAGCGAAGAAAAGCTAAATTTGAGTGAACAAAATTCATTGCTGCGTGCAAAAGATGTATTTCAGTGTTTGCTATTATCCATACACACACACAATAGCAGCCCCTCTCGCTCAGTTTTTACATTTGCGCTTGCTTGCAACGTGTTGCTTGCGCTCTCAACATTTCTGCCCGTGCGCATTCAACTCTTTCTGTACACCGTTATAATTGTGAAACAAAACCAACCAATCCCAGACTTGGATGCAAAAAAATCTGATTGGCTGTTTTGGTCTTCAATCAGCTCGAAATGATGAAATGCAATATCCCAGAATCCATTTCCAGCCTTCTAAACAAATTAGATTTTAACTTTTCCCCGGTTTGCGCTTGTGCCACGCCACCATCTGTAATGATAACTGTATTTTCTTTGCTCCTTTATTATTGTAACCCTGCAAATGTAGCTCATCTGTGAAGCACTTTGATGTACCTGGGTCTTTTAAATTTTAAGCAGTGGTATTGTTAAAATATCTATAAAATAGAAAGTCCTGAGCACTGGGGAACAAAGAAATAAGATATTTGTGACTTTGATGTGTGCTTTCTGAATAAGATAAGATAAGATAAAATAAGATAACCTTTATTAGTCCCACACGTGGGAAATTTGTTTTGTCACAGCAGGAAGTGGACAGTGCAAAAGTTATGAGGCAAAAATTAGAATACAATAAGAATAAATACAGTACACAACTGTACAGAATAGAATAAAATAAAATACTATATACAGTAGAATAAAATAAAATAAATATACAATAAGATAAAAATAGAATACAAATACAAATACTATATACAACTGAGTAAAAATACAACGATGACAGAAAGGATTATTGCACTTAGTATTATTGCATATGTATGGATGTGTGTGCTTGATCAGTTAAAGTCTTTATTATGGAGTCTGACAGCAGTGGGGAGGAAAGACCTGCAAAATCTCTCCGTCCCACACCGTGGGTGCCGCAGTCTCCCACTGAAGGAGCTGCTCAGTGCTGTCACAGTCTGCTGCATGGGGTGGGAGATGTTGTCCAACAGGGATGACAGCTTAGCCGCCGTTCTCCTGTCACTCACCACCTCCACTGGGTCCAGAGGGCATCCTAGAACAGAGCTGGCCCTTCGGATCACCCTGTTCAGTCTCTTCCTGTCCCCAGCAGAGATGCTGCCGCCCCAGCAGACCACGCCATAAAAGATAAAAGATAGCAGAAGCCACAACAGAGTATATTTCTGAATGCACCGCAAATTATGTCTTCATGTAATTCCTTCCTTGTGTTTTTGTTTAGTGGCATTTACTGTTTCACTGCTGAATTCTCATGCTAAACATGAGAGTTTGCAATAATGAAGTTGTCATAAATATGTATTATCCCTGTAAGCCATAAGCTCAGGCTCCACGCCACTCTAAATAACTACTTTTGCTGACTTCCTTTGGTTTGACTCATGAACAACTAAACCATTGTGCAACATTTTGAATTCCTTTTCTGGTCACCCATGGATTCCTGTGTAATCAGCCAAAATTGACATGAAGGACGGGGAGTTTTCAAAATATTTGAAATCAGGTTTTCGATTAGTTACATAATTCACTTGGGATAGTGGAAAAAATTTTTATTTCTTCCTATGGGAGGATCTCCTTCCTATCGACATCTTTTCTTAAGAATCCATTTATTTCAGGAAACTGTTTTAAGCAAGCCACAGCGACTGTACTGCCAAAGGCACAACTGAATTGATGCATGATACAAATCTGTTTTCTTAGTTAATATATTTGTGAGACTTTCATCTTCATTGCTAGAGATTCCCAATTACATTTTTTTTCCAATCTACTTTAAGTCATTTTCTTAGTTTTGGCCAAATTGACCTGCACTGTTAATCTGCTGCACTAATCCACTGTTGTAATGGGAAAGGGACAGTTAAAAAGACGCTTGAACTGCTGAACTCTTTTAAAGGTCCTTCATTTCTGCCTTCACTGCTCAACCACGCGTTACAGAGGCTTAAAGGGGGTGCTGCTAAAACAGCTCGATTAAGAGAAAGAATGAATCGAGAAGCTGTATAAACTGTGAATCATGCACATTGATTCCAGCAGAATACAAGAAAAAACAGAATGGAGCCAGAATCGATCAGTTCAGCAGTAATGAACCAGTTATCAACTTTTAACACTTTCACCTATGTTTGACCTTAATTCTGCCTAAAGACAAAGAAGAAATGAAGAAAGAAGATTACAAAATGTACTTCCTTTAAAATAAAATTCAAAGAAGTAAATGAAATTCAGTTACAACTATATGTAGGCTAATGTAATACAGGAAATTTTGTCTTTCAAGCATTGACAAACACACACACGCCTGATCTTGCACTGAGACATATTGTGCAGTGGCAAGTAAAAAAGAGGAGGAGTGCAAACTTTTAGAAGTGTCCTCGACCACAAACAAACAGCCTTTGTGTCAGGAGTTTCTTCGTAACCATACAAAAACCCTAGATGACTCATTCTTCTATGCAGGGGTAAGTAAAATACTTCCACTTCTCCAGTTTATGTGATCTTTTATTATAGTTTTAGTTTATAGTTTATTTATTTATATAGCACATTTAATTACAACAGGAGCGTTGACCAAAGTGCTGTACAAGAATACAACATACCTAATAAAATAACTTAGAGTATTTTTGGAATGTGTAAGCAGTAGCGGTTTTAGATATGGGCGACACGGGCGGTTGCCCGGGGCGGCATCGTGGTGGGGGGCGACATCACGGGCATCGGCGTCAGTCAGCGCATACTGGGAATGACATATGCACCGATCGGTTTTCTATCGCCCATTTGCTGGGGGTAAGGGCGCCCTTCGTTTGCGAGGTGAGCCTGCTGCTGGCGGCGCAGGGAGGAGGGGGGGAGGGGGGCGGAGGTGGGGAATTCTCTGACCGGCTTGAGCAGCATCTAATAACCAACTCGCAAAATAAAACAAAAAAACAAACAAACCAACAAACACGAAAACAGCGGACATTATGATACAGACTTATAATTTGCACTGATGTTTTTTCGAAATTCTATACTCGAAAAGTGAGCGGAAGAGCCCTCCGTGCGCCTGCTCGCTGCTGAAGTCAAAGTAAACGTTATTGTCATCTCCGCTACATACAGTCCAGTATATAGAGAGAAGAGACGACAAGGCTCCAGTTACAGCAGTGCAAGTAAACAAACAATAAATATAAGAAGAGTAAGAAAATAAATATACACTTTAGGACTCGGGGTAAAGGGATCAATAACAATTTGAAATTTAAAATTTACAGTTTGATGATTTAAAGGCTCACACACAACATTCATAATGTTGTAAATCCAAGCCCATTATGTATTCATGATTTAAATCCTGGGTTGTGTGAAATCTCAGAAATGCACCCTAGACAAAGTGAATCTGTGAACTAAGGTGTAGGTCTATTAGGTTATGTTGTGGTGATCCTGGGGTTGAGGGATGGGTGTTCATACTGGAGTGCAAAATTAAATCCAATGGAAGATGGACAAGAAAAGTTCAGAGCCATCAGGTCCTCAGTTTAGAAAAAAGAGAAAAGAAGAGGAGGAGAAACGAGCAAAAGATACAGGTAAGTAGATGTGTCATTGGATAATGGCAGGTCATCCTGAAACAATCAGAATCAGAATACTTTATTAATCCCTAAGGAAATTATGTGGGTTATGTGGGTTGGTCCAAGAAGAAATGGTAAAAATAGTAACAGTGACAGACTAAACTCCAAACAATACATTATGTTACAGATTTTAATATTTAGTCATTGTCAATTGTTGATTTGTCCTGTTCTCATTGTATGAGGAATTATGATGGCTGTTTGGTAGCCGTTTGCATACATACTCTCTCTCTCTCTTCATATGTGTGTGTTTGTGTGAACACTCCAGAGGGAGTGTTCGCCCGGGGCGCGAAACAGGCTAGGACCGCCACTGTCAGTAAGCATGTATAAATCATAATGTCACCTGTTCTTTTGTATTGTGTTATCTTGTTTGTAAATATTAATGTTCTTGGGATTTGAGAGTATTTAGTTGGTTTGTATCTTATACCAAATTTACACTTTTTCTGTCAACAACTGTGTAACATTTAAAGGAAAAATGCTCTTAACAGTTTGATTTGAGGTTTTTGGTAGCAGCTAGACACTCCTCACATTGTAACGACCAAAAAAGCCATATAAATTGGAAATTTCTACACTAATGCTTAGAAATACTTTGAAGAACACTTTGTTATACATCCAATCATCTGTTTTGAATTATTGAGGGGCAATGCTTTATCTCACCAATCTGTCTGGGCTGCAGAGGACCACTAGCTCCACTCTGAGCTCTTCCCCTTATCCCCAAGGCTGAGGCACTGTAGTATAGACATATGAATATGACAGTTTGTACCTTTATCACCCAATGTGCACATAGGCATACACTTAAGTACATGATGGTCATGGGAAATTCACTGTGATAAACCTCAGCTTTGCTTAATTCTCTAGGCAGCATCTGTCAGCTCTAGCAGTGCATTACATACTTTAAAGCAATACTTAACCTCACCATACTCTTTTTCATCCTTTTCTCTTTTTTTAGATTTTATATAATCTCTCCGATGATATAATTTGCTGCATATTATGCTGCAAGTGTTCTCACTGTTGGCCTGCTGTTTCATTGTCTCTTGTTGACTGTCAGTACCCTTTAATCTTTATTACTTCTATATCTTTCATCTTTAGATTCACATCTCTCGGTTTTGACAATTACTGAGAATTATTGAGAATTTAAAGAGATATTCAGACTATAAAGATTAGCCCCTCTCTCCACTCAACACTCGATCACTTAGATAGAATATGAAATTTAATTTGTTAGCACAGTAGTGGATTAAATACTAGGATATACAGTTTTTGTAAAATATCAATAACTCAGGGTTATTCATGCTTTCCTCAGATTTTTACAATTACCAAGAAAAAAACCCCAAACAAACCCAAAACACACTATTTGGCTAACAATAAAAAATATGTAAAGTAATCAAATATACAAAGTATTATCAAATAAGCAGAATGTAAATATTGGGCAACAAAAAAATGATAATAAAAAATTACTTAATAGACAGAATACAGAAGAAACTCTACTTCCCCTCATGCTAGTAATTACTTTGACTGTTCTGCAACCCTGTGTATTGTAAAACTAATAAACGAAATGCCAGGCTTAGGCAACACTTTCCATCCCTGTCTGAGTCTTCCTTTTTTTGCATTTCTTTTCTTTTTTCTGTGTCTTTGATTTACTGTGATCTTTTTCTTTTACTCTATCGTTTACAAAGCAAAATAAATCATTGCTGGAAATCAACGCAAACATGCAGTCAGAAACAGATGATTACTGAAGGGGAAAAAAGAAGTGAGTCATAAGCAGAGGTGGAGAAAGAATGATAATCTGTTCAAAGTGAAAATCTGAGGGGAAAGAGGAATTTTTTATGCTTGCCTGACCTGTTTAATCCTGCTCTGTCTTTATATTCTGGCTCTCCACTGTCTAATATTCTTTTCAAATTACAACTACCTCTATGGTAATCCCACCCTTCTGTGGCCTACATTATACGTTAGTCTGTGTTCTGCTCAGTGTGATGAAAGCAAACAATTGCTATTGCAGTGATGAGATAGTCAATCAAAATGGATATCAGATATGATCAAATCCAATCACTCAGATAGGTGGTTGGGCAATCAGCAGTTTAGATTTAAAGTGTTACTGGAGGACAGGACCTGAAAAGCATAATCCTGCATTGTGGTTTCATGGCTCCTGTTCAAAATCAGTGCTACCCTGCCCTCTGGTGTCTAAAAACTGTACAGCAGCGGTCCCCAACCCCCGGGCCTCGGACCGGTACCGGTCCGTGAGTCGTTTGGTACCGGGCCGCGAGAGTTGAGGCTCAGGTGTGAAATTAGTACAATAGTTTTCAGGGTTTTTATCGGTTTTCAGCGTTATTTTGTTATTGTTTTTATCGTTTACTCGGTTTTCCTTGGTCTTTTCATGTGTGTTATGAATAAATTTTCTTTTTTTCGGTACCGGTACTAGTTTTATTTTGTTGTATTTATCCGCGACACCTTAAAGGCCGGTTCATGAAAATATTGTCGGGCATAAACCGGTCCGTGGCGCAAAAAAGGTTGGGGACTGCGGCTGTACAGTATGAATTGGCAGTACGGGGCCATCTATCTATGGCATCTTTTCTTCTTACAAAAAGGTTAATAAAGTGACTGAAAAGACAAACAAGCTAAATTCCACTCTAAATTCATCCAGTCATTTAAAAATGTTTATGAGTTTAATACCAAAGTTCCACCAAAGTGATACAAACAATTACAGCTTTTTATTTAAAACATTTAAAACAGCTATACATCACTATAAAAAGATAAGTATAAAAATACTTGAAATTCGAACACTGACACATTTACAATGTTAAACGCTGTGCATAAATGCTAAGATTTTGTAACTTTTACATGAGACAGGATATGGAACAATATATTTTGTACGGTACAAACTGAATTTCGACCTCATGATAGAGCTCGGGAAAGCTAACTACAAATCGCCATGGTCTTGCACTAAATCAGAAGGATATACATTTTCCAGTTTTCAGTCACATGCACAAGCTGATGTATTGATCTTTATAGGGTCGCCATTCAGGGGTAGTAGTGACAATGTAGTACAATTTTAAAAGGCCATATAAAAACATTTGAAATGTAACTTCACTGATTACTAACAAAACTATATAGTTGTTGATGATGTATCATTTCCCACATTTGAACTACTCTTCTTAAAGCCCTAAATCAAAACACTGATTGGTGGGACAATCAATGATGTTAACATGGAAATGTTTAGTTTCAGGTGTTGAAACTTCAGCAACAGTGTGAGCAGTGATTTCAGTCAGGAACAAAGCACCGTACCATATGGATAACTATAGTTTGCTGCACAAACACAACACAAACCATACATTTACACATTGTTATTTAATTGTATGAAAAGGACGTTTTTCCTTCTCACAGTCGCCAAAGCACTTACTCATGGAGGTCATATGATTGTTGGGCTTTTCTTTGTATTATGGGGAGGGCCTTGACACAACTGTTATTGGGATTTGGTGCTATATAGATTAAATTGAATTGAACTATATGGCCAAAAGTATTGATTGTCTGCCTTCACAAACACATAAACTTAAGTTGATGATGTTGGACCACCCTTTGCAACTATAACAGCTTCAACTCTTCCACATATTTTAGGAGTGTGTCAATAATTTGGATAGTAGAATTTTGGTAATATAGTGTATGTCTTACAGTACCTGTAGGGCACGTGTGCTTGATTAAATGTAATTCATGCACTTCCCGAGGCACAAAGCCAAAAATCAATTGATGTCTCAGCTATGCTCCACTATATTGTCCTGCAAAGCTGGTGAGACGATGGGCTGGCTACTGTATGACTGACAGGGTGATGCTGGGATTCCTAGGCCAACATCTCGACTGCTCTTCCTCCTAATGTGACTTATTAAACTCTTTCCTGGGGTCATCAGTAACACCCCTCTTTCTTCTACCAGTCCGTCAAACACTGCTCCCAGACTCTGCCGTATTCTTACACAGAAACGTGGGCAACTGAAGACATAGAGAATAGGATTCAGTAGTGGATTTAAGAATGCCAGTGTTGTAGCTAGAGGTAGACCTACTTCCACTAGTTTGAGATATTCCATATTATATTGGGCTGCCACTTCAATCATACAGAAGATGTGATAAGGAGCCCAGCACAGTGCAAACGCTGTAATCACAGATGTCACCATTTTAGTGAAACTCTGGGATAGCTGGCTCTGACTCGTCAGATTAGGGGTGGTAGGAGTCAAGGGGCCTTCTTTAGTGGTTAATGATGGACCAGGGATTAGAAATTTGAGAGATAATTTATTTGTGGCTGCAGTTCTTCCATGTGTAGTTCTTGATTGTTGATTTCTGTTTAACGTAATCAGATCATCAGTTAGTCTAGGGGCACTCTGCTTCCTCCTCCTGTTCCTGCTCCTCAGACTGAGACCAATTTTGATGTAGCTTCCTGCAATCACTGCCAGTGGCAATATGAATGCCAGCAGCAGCTTGGAGATAGCTGTGGTCCACTGCCTCATGTTACAGTCTCTCTCAGGTGTGGCATATGAGGAATACATGGCAAAATTGTGATAGCACAACTTTCTTTTATGCTTCGTTTCAGTTACTGAGCGGAAAACATAATATGGCAATGCATTAGCTGCTGCCCATAGCCAACCCAATATGCACACTTTCCACGCGCCTGCTACTGATCGATGATTTTGGCTCCACACTGGCTTGGTGACCAGAAGTAAGCGGTCCAGCGAAATGGCTGCCAAAAGGAAGGCTGATACGAACATGTTGAAGAAAAAGATGAATGTCTGCACTTTGCAAAGTGGGTTGCCGAGCTCCCAGCTGTGACCAGAGTTTAGGTATAAAGTGAACAGGGGAAGCGTCAGGGTAGCCAGGAAGTCAGACAGGGCCAGGTTGAGCACCCAGATGGAGGCCACGGTGCGTTGTCTTAGGCGGAAGCCCACCACCCAGATGATCAAGGCATTCTCCAAAATCCCCAGGCCAGAGACCAGTCCATGGATGCAAACCACAGTCAGATTGACCTGTGTGTTGTTATTAAGTTCATGCCTCCTCATCATCTCAAGCTGGGGACAGAAAACCTGGTCCTCTGAGACATTTGTCTTGTTGGACATGTTTGAGATTACTTTTTCTGAAAAGTGAAACAAGACACAGACACGAAGCTTATGAATAACCAGTTAAAGTCAGATTTAACGCAGGTTCCATTTGTTTTACAAAAGGTCAGGAGGTATTTTACTTTCCTGATCTCATATCCATCTTTGTGAGAATGTAATAAGTAATCTATGTGTTTAAATGCCCCTGTGAGCAAGCTTACGCTGAACAAGCAAAGAGATACTCTAACAACACATTTCAAAGCACAAAACAGCAATTTGCACTGGGAACATGGAGTTTTTCATAGCTAAACACCCAGCTGCCGCATACTCCACGTATGTTATAGCCAGACATACATGGAGTATCTATCCAAGTTGCTGTCTCTGAGAGAGAAGTATTGGATCTCAGCACTTGCTATAGTGACACCTGCTGAACTGAATTGTGGTTTCACTTTTAAATGTTTGTTTTGAACGAGTTGAGGTAAATTAAAAACAACATATATTCACAAGAGCTTGAATAAATATATATATATACAAGCTCTGTTGAAGGCAAAAAAATTAGCATATTTGCTGGAAAGGCAAAAAATAAGCTGAGATTTGTCAACTGTCCCTGTGGTTTGGCATTAGTGATTCCTTTTCCCCTTTTGATACTCATGATTTTGATTTGGCACAACAGATAAATGTGCTGGGGAGGTGCATCCTCTTGACATAATGTTATGAAACTTTTATGTGATTGTGGTTACCACGGACACTCCTTCCACACCCTAAGGTGCATTGATTCAACTTTTCTTGCCTATTTGTCTTTTTGTTTTTATTGAGCAATTACATACTTTGCTTTCAGCATTATGACTAATATGATTATTGATGAATAGTAAATCACTGGGTAGTAATATTTTTGCAAATTAAAGCATCGTTTTCTGACTAGAGTTACCTTTCACCATAACTGTCATGGAAGTTCACTGTGAGAAAAAAACAAGAAAAACAGCGACACAGTCTCTTTGAAACATGTCAAAGCTTGTTTTTGTGGACTAGCCACATACCATCTATTGGGCAACTACACATGCTTAGTTAAAGACAATCCATAGGAGACAACAGAGATACCAACAATCTGTGAGGATGCCTGTCGTTATCAGCCCATAATATCTCCAGTGAAATATACACTCTAAAGACATAAGGGTAGCCAAAACTTAAATGTACGGGCACTTTTCAGTTTTAAAACATTACCATACTGTGTACACAATTCAAAACACCTATTTTTAAGGTTTCAAGTGATTGTTGTTAATGTTATGATAAATCATTATAAAAGTCATTTTAAAATTGTAAAAGACAAGGGAAGACATCAAATAATCACTTTTTCTTTTTTCCTGATATTACTACTATCAACATACTTAAGGGTCATTTCTTAAAATGGACATGATTATGAAGTTGCTAGATCATGACTGCATAAGTCACAGTGCGTGAATGAGATATGATGTTCAAATTAGAGAAATAGACACTCGTTATCACTTCACTCCTCACAAAGATTGGTTGTGGCTTATATGCTTGTCTCATCAGAGATTTGACTTTAAGGTTGTAAGCCTCTCCTGTAAGTGTGAACGGTTAGGAACTATTTAAAGTCATAACTGAAGACATGATCTGCACCTCAGGCACAAAACCCACTGACAGTTACCTGGCACGTTAACACCAGGATCACTGTACTTACGCAAGTAGGAAGTAGATGAAGTAGTAAATGGAATCAAGATAACTGCGTCTTAAACGAAGAGTCATTTTCCCCCCTGATTACCACATGCCACATTGTTTCAAGAACTATGGATTTCCAATTCCAATACACCTGGCTTCAAAGGAAAAAAAAATCCTAGGGCCGATACATTTGAATAATTTGTGGCTCAGCTTTAACACAAGTATTTATTGTTAGATTAGATTAAGGGGAGTAACACAAAGCAGTGACACCCTTACAACAGAGACAGTGTAGCTAATAAAAAATTATCTGATTACTACAGTAGCTTCTTAGTAGTTCTAGTATTGAACATTAAGGGAGGTAAAATAAAGAAATACACTATTAATATGAACTTTAAGTTTCTGCCTGTTCTAATTGTTCTCTACTGTTGCTATTTCTCCCTTATTTTCTAAAAGATTCCAGACATTTTACAGGCACTGAATTATGGGTTGAGATTTTTATAATAAAAACATTTGACTATTCACGTATAAAATTCAAAGCAACATTGTTCTCCCTTAGCTATGGTTACATTCTTAGTCACATCCCTGCACTCATGATGTAGATGAGGTAAACACAACACCAAGTCTGCACATGAATACAGACGGATGAGTTGATAAAAACGAGACACAATGCTGACGTGAATGCATGTTTCTTTCTTGGACTACTAATTTTCTTTTTTTTATCTTTCTGGAGAACTTGGGTGAACTCAGTCTTTGAATACCTACATTATGAGAGGCCCATCTAATACAAGACAGAACAATTTCACCAGGCAACTCTGCCTGCTTTCGCACCAGCTGTAGTGATTATGAAAATAGAGATTTGTGCTTTTATGAACATTGAGTCTATTATGTCAAAGCATATTATCAGTGTGAAATTATTTCTATTTTTACTACTTGACAGCTGCTACACATTACACTTTTATGTGAATTCTATTGATTCTTATGCTTTATGTGTGCTCTATATAGTCAGGTCATATTTTATTAAGTAACAGCAATTCAATTCAACAGCAACATAATATACAGCCTCTACATTGGCCATAAAACCGAGTTACACCTTTGTCTCAGTGAATTAAATTACATTGAAGTGTAGCCTTTTAAAAAACAAACAAACAAACAAAAACCCCCAAAAACCTGCTAACTAAATGTGCAATAATCAATATATCAGATTTACTGTCCATTGCTAAAATTAAATGTATAAAGGGACAGGTGACAAGCTCAAAACCAAACATAACTATTGCTCAACAACAGCAAGAAGTAGAGCAAAACCATGATGACTGCATACATAGCTTGTACTCATAACTAAACTTTAGTATTGTAGAAAACACTCACCTGTATAGTCGGTCAGATTCACAGAAGAAATAGAAAGTTGAAACTTTTCAAAAATTTCTGTTGTGCACTTCTTGTGAGCCTACTTTTCTTACTCAGCACTTCAGTTCTCTCAGTTTATAGTACTTTCCAGTCCTAGAGACACCTACTGAATCCCAGACACACAGAGATGAATGCTGACATACCTCCCTTTGCTCCACCCCATACCCTGAAAAAATGTCTAATGACACAGTGGGTGTAACACACTGTTAGATTTTTTGTCTCCACTTTGCAGTAATATACTGGTGTCACTGTTGCCAGAGTCATTCCGCCGTGTTACGGTAAGTAACACGGCCTCTGGTAGAGGACCCGAGCTTGAAGGATAAACCGCCCGCAGGGGCGTGCTGGGTTTTATATATATATATATATATATATATATATATATATATATATATATGTGTGTGTATGTGTATATATATGTGTGTATGTGTATATATATATGTATGTGTATATGTATATATGTATATGTGTGTATATATATATATATATATGTATATGTATATATGTATGTATATGTGTGTATATATATATGTATGTATGTATAATTACACCATTTAATTACACCATTTATTTATTTCAGTTCTGATTTTTCTCTGCAGAAATATGCATTTCGCAAATCAAAAGCTGAAATAAACTGAAAACATATTTTCATTGAGGAAGCACTTGTTTTTACTAAACCATTTAACCCATGTATTTTCTGATATGGTTGTACAAACAATAATGATATTATGTCATACAAACCGGATTCCAAAAAAGGACATTAAACAGATTGTGAATAAAAACTGAATGCAATGATGTGGAGATGGCAAATGTCAATATTTTATTCAGAATAGAACATAAATCACGGAACAAAAGTGTAAACTGAGAAAAGTTATCATTTTACGGGAAAAATATGGTGATTCAAAATGTCATGGTGTCAACAAATCCCAAAAAAGTTGGGACAAAGCCATTTTCACCACTGTGTGGCATCTCCCCTTCTTCTTACAATACTCAACAGATGTCTGGGGACCGAGGAGACCAGTTTCTCAAGTTTAGAAATAGGAATGCTCTCCCATTCTTGTCTAATACAGGCCTCTAACTGTTCAGTCGTCTTGGGCCTTCTTTATCGCACCTTCCTCTTTATGATGCGCCAAATGTTCTCTATAGGTGAAAGATCTGGACTGCAGACTGGCCATTTCAGTACCCAGATCCTTCTCCTACGCAGCCATGATGTTGTGATTGCTGCAGAATGTGGTCTGGCATTATCTTGTTGAAAAATGCAGGGTCTTCCCTGGAAGAGATGACGTCTGGATGGGAGCATATGTTGTTCTAGAACCTGAATGTATTTTTCTGTATTGATGGTGCCTTTCCAGACATGCAAGCAACCTCATACCATCAGAGATGCAGGCTTCTGAACTGAGCATTGATAACAACTTGGGTTGTCCTTGTCCTCTTTGGTCCAGATGACGTGGCGTCCCACATTTCCAAAAAGAACTTCAAATCGTGACTCGTCTGACCACAGAACAGTCTTCCATTTTGCCACACTCCATTTTAAATGATCCCTGGCCCAGTGAAAACGCCTGAGCTTGTGGATTTTGCTTAGAAATGGCTTCTTCTTTGCACTGTAGAGTTTCAGCTGGCAACGGCGGATGGCACGGTGGATTGTGTTCACTGACAATGGTTTCTGGAAGTATTCCTGAGCCCATTCTGTGATTTCCTTTACAGTAGCATTCCTGTTTGTGGTGCAGTGTCGTTTAAGGCCCCGGAGATCACGGGCATCCAGTATGGGTTTACGCCCTTGACCCTTACGCACAGAGATTGTTCCAGATTCTCTGAATCTTCGGATGATGTTATGCACAGTTGATGATGATAACTGGAAAGTCTTTGCAATTTTTCGCTGGGTAACACCTTTCTGATATTGCTCCACTATCTTTCTGCACAACATTGTGGGAATTGGTGATCCTCTACCCATCTTGGCTTCTGAGAGACACTGCCACTCTGAGAAGCTCTTTTTATACCCAATCATGTTGCCAATTAACCTAATTCGTGTTAATTGGTCTTCCAGCTCTTCGTTATGCTCAAATTTACTTTTTCCACCCTCTTATTGCTACTTGTCCCAACTTTTTTGGGATTTGTTGACACTGTGAAATTTTGAATCAACATATTTTTCCTTTCAAATGATACATTTTCTCGGATTGAACTTTTGATCTGTCATCTACGTTCTATTCTGAACAAAATATTGACATTTGCCATCTCCACATCATTGCATTCAGTTTTTATTCACAATTTGTTTGGTGTCCCAACTTTTTTGGAATCTGGTTTGTATATATCATGACAGACAACATGTGCACAAGTGCTGGGTTTTCTTAGTTATATTTTTTAGGGTCTTAAAACTACACTCTGAAGTGCCTTAGCATTTATTTTGTTGGCACCATTCAAATAAACTGAATTGTTATGAATAGAATATCAAGCCCCACACTTCTGCCTTTATATACACTTTGTCCAAAAATACTGGCTCACACCACCAAATCAACGCACAAAGCAGGGTCCACAAGGACATGGATGAGCATGTGTGGTGTGAAGGAACTTTACTGTCCTGCACTGAACCCTGACCTTGCTTTGTGGGCTGAGTTCATTGATTTGTAGGGTGAGCCAATACATGTGACAAAGTGTAAGTAGCTGAAATCATTTTTAACAAACGGGTAAAAGAAGGAAAAAAAACTGTTGCAATTAAAAAACCTATTGGACAGAGACAGCTTCTTGTAAGATGGTGAGAGAGCTTGTCTTCATTGTTGGAGGTACATTTTGTTCTATCTTCAGGGTTTATCCTTAAAAACCTTAAAGCATGCCATAATAAATAGTAACACACAGTAGCATTGAGTTGTGATGTGAAATAATGAGTTACTCAGAGATTATTTATTCATCATCTATCACTATTAGCTAACTGTTCAAACATACCTCTGAATTAGTTCCAATATTGCACACGCTGACTACTGGTATTCCAGGTTCAATACATAGAGGGAACCAAAGAAGACTGACATCGCATCAGCAAAGGTGTTCTCTTTGTCCAGCTCAACAATTACAAGCCCCTCTGCACTCACCATCCAGCAGGTGGCAGTCATTGAACTTTGTCCTTAAATTTATAGGGGCAACATTGTCATTATGCAACATAAAATAACTCCAATACTTCACTTCTTCACACTGTATAGATAATCGTAAAGCAAATAGCTATGTACAGTTAATTATTAATGGCCTTATGTACATAAGTTAACATATTATGATTGTACATAATTGGGAATTATTCTGCATATTAAACACACCTAACAAAGAGTCAGCCCAATTAAATTACCGGAGTTGCATCAGCTGTATGGTTATTTTGGAATTTATAGTTGGTGCTGCTGTTAAACTTTACAGTATTGAATTCAGTATTTCTGCTGTTGGTGTAGCTAGACTACCATGTTGATCAGTAATATGTAATGTGAAATTTGATGGTTACTTTGCTGGATTCACTGAGACACATGTCCAACAACCTTTGTTTATAAAGGAAATTAGAGAGATGAGAGCTAACAAAACAGAGTCTGGATACCTGTCTCCACGAAAAGCTCCTGTGCCAAACAGAAATTGTAATATTGTCTAATCAGCTATATTTCATAAATGACTTTTTTTTTTTTTTTTTTTTTTTTTCTAAATGACATCAGAAACAGCAGTATGCGACATTACGTGATGGCAGAGCTTCAGTTCATCCTTTGTCATTTTTTTTTTTTTTTTTTTAATAAATAGGACAGGGGGAATGAATGAGAGAGAGAGGGGGAGAGAAAGAAAGAAAACCAAAGGGGAGAAGAGACGGTGAGAAGGGGGGGGGAAGAGAGAGAAAAAAAAAAAAAAAACTCCTGGGTCACCTGTATGGAGAAAAAAAAAAAAAACAAACAAACAAAAACAAACAGAGGAGACAGCAAACAACAAAGAGCAACATAATAATAGAGAAAACAAAGCACCATCACAATAAACTAGCTAGTCATAGATATCAGTATTTACTAAGTAATAAACGATATTGTGCAGCACGCAAGATAGACAGCGCACAGTGTGCTTTGAGGCAGCAGCCAAGAAAGCTTTAGTCCGCGTCTGTGAATACCCATGTGTGCATACCTGTGTGGATCAGCATGCTTGCATTCCAAAGGTTTCTCCATGTAATGATCTGCTAGGGAGTGTGGGGGGGCCACAGCCCCGTCCTCCAGGGTGTGAAGCGGGTATGGAGGAGATCAAAACTCCAGACATCCAGAGGCCCCCAGAACACAAGAGACCATGGAAGACCAACAGAGGGGCAGCCGCGCCACTGTCCCAGTAAGAGCTGAGGAGAGTCCCAGATGAGGGCTCGCCCAGCAGCCGCGGAGCAGAAGTCAGGGGGAGTTGCAGTGACGCGCCCGTGAGCTCCGCCGGCCCCCAGCTGTGCCTGAGTGACCGAGCCCTAGGCCGAGAGGCTGGGGGCACCCCACCTCCAAAGGGGCCCGAGCGAGCCCCAGGCCCCAGGCCCCGACAAGCGGCCGCCAAGGAGTGAGCCGGTGTGTACCCGGACGCCCACCCCCAGACACAAAGAACCACCAACACACCGACACCTGAGGGAGTCCGCCACCGGCAGGGGAAGTGGTGGTGGGTGGAGATAGGCCTCCAAACCTTGGAGGGCCTGAGGTGTCCCCAGAGAGGTGGCGTCTGATACCCAACCTGACATATAGACACAGACATACAGGCACACACAGACACAAACATCCATTCCCACCCTCATGCTCTCATATGCACTCACTCCACACTCAACCAACGTGGAGACAGACATAAAGAGACGCTGTACACACAATCACACTCCCCAAGCGTACTCTACAAACCGGGTCTAGGTACCCTTGCCCCTGGAGGGGGGAATTGCACCCAGACCCAGGTGGTGTTACCCTTTTCCCTGCGGTGGGGAGAGGCAGACCACCCCGACTCCGCAGCAGCAGGGAGGCCCCACACCCCAGACCGCAGTCGGACGGCCAACTCCTCCTACTAGCCCTCCCGCTCCAGCAGGCCGCAGAGAATGGGGGTGGGAGAAGACTCCAAACCTCCCTCCACCCGCTCATTGTAGTGTTGATGCATATGTGTTCTAAGGTGCAATTAAAACCCAGGAGGGCATGGAGCTACCTGCCAAGGAGCAGCAGGTAAGCGCATAGTCCCTCCTGCTAACCCTCAATGACTAAGTGTATTTAAAATTGAGAGGTGGGCAACGACGTCAGGTGTGAGGTGTACACCCTGATGGTGATTTGGACTCCGTGATTGTGCCCACCCCCAAGATCCTATATGTATGTGTAATGAGAGTGTGAATAATGTGAATGTCTAAGTTGTGGGATAAAATTGAGGCAGAGGCAGCCAGAAGGGGACAGAGGGGGGGGGGGGGGGGGTAGCCTCCTCTGCACCCTGGTGACATACCCCCACTCCAAGGCCCTGCATGTGTGGGTGGTTGTGGAGGAGCGGGAAGAGGGAGGCAGCTGGAGATGGGGAGGGAAGGAAGGGGGGGGCAGGTAACCCCTCCCTGGGGCCAGCTCCCCCGCTGACCCCAGTAGGCACTCCCACCCTCCGCGACCCGCCAGGGAAGGGGGGCCCAGGCCCATCAGACCGGGGCCCAGTGCAGTAGCGCCCCCCGGCTCCACAGAGCCCTGGACAGTCCACCCAACCCCACCACAGAGAAAACTGCACCCACCCCACCAACCACACATCTTCCAGACTACATAAGACGGTAAACGCCCAGGCTGAGATCTTCCTCCACCTCTCCTGTATCTCCCCCTCCTGCAGAGAGTTCCTGAGAGAAGAAAGCTCCTGCAAGATGTGACCATCCCCCCCACCAGTTGAAGAGCCCCCCAGGCGGCTCGATGCACCGGCGGCACCCTGCTCCAGGGCCGGGCCCCCATGCACCCACCCGCCCACAACCCCGGCAACACACCAACCAGGACCCGAGCCCCCGAGGCCCGGCCCGGGCCCCAGCCCAGAGACGGAGCGCCCCCAGAACCTCACGCCCATCCCGGACCCACCCAGGGGCAGCCAGGTTGCCAGGTCAGTAACCCACGTCCGTCAGCACAGACCCTCCCCTAGCCCCGCTGCACGCAGCCGCGAGGAAACAGTCACCTGAGAGCCAACAGAGCCCTCAACCGGACGTGACCGCTACCCCGGGTTGAGCCCCCCAAGGAAGATGCCTCCGGGGAACCCCCCGACGCCCTAAGCCTGTCCCTACCCCCTCACCAATCACAACAGTGAAGGCGGGACCAAACTATGACCCCCCACCCCCACTAGGTGATGGAGCTGATAAAAGGGGCCCAGAGCAATTGATCTAATGTGGTGGCAGAGGCTGTGTCAAGACTAATGTAATCTAATAGATAATTTCTATATTGGTTAGAATTAAGATTATTTTTATTTTTCCAGTTCATGAGGACTGTTTTCTTGGCTATGCATAGGGCAGTGAAGATCATATGGGCTATATTCTTTTCTGAAGTGACATTATCTAAGCTGCCCAACAAACACACTAAGGGGGAGGTTGGAATGTTACATTTCAGACATTTTGATAAGTCTTCACATATCTCGCGCCAAAACTTTTGCACTGGTGGACAGAACCAAAGAGCGTGGATGTAATTGTCTGGTGTATTGCCTTGACAGTGTGAGCAGTTGTTGGAAGATGTAAAGCCCATCTTGAACATCCGATGACCTGTATAGTGCACTCTATGAAGTATTTTGTATTGTATTAATTGCAGACTGGGATTTTTAATTAATTTAAAAGTTTTTAAGCAAATCTGAGACCAGAAGTTTTGGTCTAGGTTGACTGATAAATCTGCTTCCCACTTTGCAGTAGGAAGGGATATTGATTCATCTAATTTAGAAAATGTTCTGTATATTTTAGTAAAAACTGGAGATTTAATATATCACTACTTAAAGATGAAGACTTTATTAAATACTTTAAAAAGGAATGGACTTCATATTTAGACTTTAATGACACTCCCGGAATATCTGCTTCTGTTCTATGGGAAGCAGGGAAAGCTGTGATGAGAGGTAAAATAATTTCTTTCTCATCACACAAAAAGAAAGAAGAAAACAAAAATATTCAGGAATTAGAAAAGAACATCAAATCACTAGAAGAAGCCTACGCGTCCCACCAAGATCAGGAAACATTGAACAAAATATGCAAAACAAAACTAGAATTAAATGAAACTATTAATAAAAAAACACAATTCCTTATACAAAGACTTCGCTTGCAGAATTTTGAACACAGTAACAAATCAGGTCGATTTCTAGCTAACCAGCTAAAAATAAATAAAGAAAAAACAACTATATGTGCTGCTAAAGATTTATCGGGGAACACAACATATGATCCTGGAAGAATAAACAACATTTTTAGGGATTTCTATGAAACTTTATACTCACCACAAATAAACCCATCTAAAAATGAAATTGATCTGTTTCTTGACAACGTAACTCTTCCAAAATTACTAGACAATCAAGCAATGGAACTGGATTCGCCACTGACGCCAAGTGAACTCCAGGAAGCCCTGATAAGTATGCCCAATAATAAGGCTCCAGGTCCAGACGGCTTCCCTGCAGAATTCTACAAAGAATTCTACAAAGACTAATGGAGATATACTGTGCAGCCGCAATGGGTGAGATAACAAATACTTTTCCCTTATTAGATGATTAAGATTGCAGAGAGACTGTGGAGAAATGCACCTTAAAGGAGCTAGCAGGGGCCCTTGCCCTCCAGTCAGGGGAGGTTTCCCCCTGTCTATGGGATATACGTGCCAGGGTCTGTTAGGACTGACCCCAACCTTGGAATCACATATTATTTTTGTTTTTTTGTCTTGTTTTGTTTTTTCTTTGTCCGATTCTGGACGATTGTGGTTGTTTATTATTTGGGTTGTTAAAGGGAGTTTACCAGTTGATAAATTAATTAAGTCTGGATATTTTATTTCGGATAAATGACTACTAGAGGAATTAAGGTTATATCTTTTAATGTGAATGGGCTCACGAATCCCATTAAACGAAGTCGAATCTTGAATAAAATGAAGAAAGATCGAGCGCAGATAGTATATTTACAAGAGACACACTTGAATAATAATGAACATGAAAAACTCAGGAGGATGGGTTTTACAAATATGTTCTCCTCAGCGTATGAATCAGGCCGCAGACGGGGCGTGGTAATCTTGATTTCCAGGGCACTGAACTTTGAAAAGTCATTTGAACTTAAAGATAAGGATGGGAGATTTATACTGGTACGGGGAACAGTTGATGGTAATCAGGTTACTCTAATGAATGTGTACGCCCCACCAGGAAGTGACCTAAGTTTTTTTAAGTACATTGTTAACATAATGGTGACAGAAACTCAAGGCCCTTTAATTTGCGGCGGTGATCTGAATATACGCCTACAACCGGACCTAGATAGCTCTAAAAGAAAGAAGCCGGGATCGAGTACATTATATAAAAGAATCTCAGCACTGTTCGATGAGGTGGGTTTAATTGATGTATGGAGAAATCGCTTTCCTACAAGGAGGGATTACTCTCATTTTTCAGCCCCACACTCACTTTACACGAGGATAGATTATTTTTTAATGTTTGGAAGAGATAGGGATAAAATCTTAACATGCGAGATGGGCTTGATAGATATAAGTGATCACGCACCGCTGTACCTAACGATTGATATGAATGTACACCCAAAAGTTTCAATTTGGAGATTGAATTCATCCCTGCTTAAAGATGTAGAATTTAGGAAAGTAATAAAGGCAGAGCTCAAAGATTACCTTGAAATTAATGATAATGGGGAGGTTTTACCCCCGATACTATGGGACGCATTAAAAGTTGTTATGAGGGGGAAGATTATAGCATTTGCCTCCTTCCAAAAAAAAGCAAGAGAGAAAAAAATGGAAGATTTACAAGCGATTCAAAAACAATTAGAAAGTGAGCACAAACATAAGCCTTCAGCGGGCACCTTGCAGAAACTAACAATGATTAGAAATGAAATAAATACGCAGAGTATACAGACGATAAAGAGAAAATTGTTATATTTGAAACAGAAACATTATGATGGAGGATCGCAATCAATGAAAATTTTAGCATGGAAACTTAAGAAGAAGATAGCGGAGAATACTGTAACTAAAATCAAACACCCAGAGACGGGGAATATAATGACTCATCCTTGCAAGATACAGAACGCCTTTGAATCATTTTATAAAACATTATATGCGGGAGTCCCAGGGGGGGCTGAACACGAAATGGACAACTTCCTGAACTCTTTATGCCTACCAAGCTTTAACTAGGAACAAAATAAAACGATGATAGCGGAGGTGACGGAAGCTGAACTTGTGAATGCCATCAATAGGCTGAAATCAAATAAGTCACCAGGCTCCGATGGTTACACCGCGGAGTGGTATCGGGAATTCAAACAGGACTTGATCCCTACACTACTTACTACTTTTAACTGGGTGTTAAAAACAGCGCAAATTCCACCGAGTTGGAAGGAGGCAATTATTTCGGCTATTCCGAAAGAAGGGAAAGACAAAATGGAGTGTGGCTCATATAGACCTATTTCTGTCCTTAACATAGATTATAGATTGTTTACTTCGATAATGGCCAGGAGAATGGAAGAATTTTTACCTGACTTAATTAGCAATGATCAAACGGGGTTTATAAGACGACGACAGACCCAGGATAATATACGTAGAACTCTTCATGTAATACATCAGATACAGACATCTAAGAGTACAGCCATGCTTATGAGTATTGATGCAGAAAAAGCCTTTGATTCTGTAAATTGGGACTTTCTATATAAAGTCCTGGATAAATTCGGCTTACATAAGGGAATTGTTGATACGGTGAGGGCACTATACACTAACCCCACCGCAAGAATTAAAGTTAATGGTTCTCTCTCAAATAGCTTCGTTCTGCAGAGAGGAAATAAACAAGGCTGTGCTTGGTCCCCGCTCCTGTTTGCATTGTACTTAGAACCCTTGGCACAATCAATTAGACAAAATAAAGACATTAAGGGGATCACTATTGCAGGACAGGAACACAAGCTCGCTTGTTATGCGGATGACATATTGATCTATTTAGATCAGCCCACTAACTCCTTGCCTTCGCTGATGAATCTGTGTCAAAAATTTGGGAAACTCTCTGGATATAAAATTAATATGTCTAAAACTCAAATTCTCAGCTATAACTACAACCCCCCAGCTCACATGGTTGTTCAATATCCAATGAATTGGCAAGCACAATCATTGAAATATCTAGGAGTTGTTATTCCCAAGGATTTAACTAAACTATTTGAGGAGAATTTTGGTTCTCTACAAAGGAGAATAGTGGGTGATATTAGGCGATGGAACATGATCCCCTTTCTTTCTTTACACTCACGAGTTGAATCTATTAAAATGAACATCTTGCCAAGAATATTATATTTATTCCAAACACTACCAATATCCATTGATCCAAGTCTTTCAATGAATGGGATAAAATAATATCGCGGTTTATATGGGGGGGGAAGCGGCCGAGGGTTTGTTTTAAAACTTTACAATTACATAAGAAGGTGGGAGGATGGGGGTTGCCATCACTAAAAAATTATTATCGGGCTGCTCAGTTGAAAACGGTGGTTAATTGGTGTGATACAAGCTACCAAGCACACTGGAAGACTATAGAGGAGAATATGTTTTCCTCCCCAATACAAGCTGTCCTGATGGACTCGAATATTCGAAAATATATTGACAAGATTCATAACCCCTGGGTGTCGTGCACACTTAATATATGGAGAAAAGTCGTGAAAGAATTCAAACTTGAACAGGATTTGGCTTTATTCAAATGGTATGCATATGATTCTGACTTTGCCCCGAATAAATTGGACTCACGTTTTAAAAGCTGGCCTGCTAAAGGGTTATCTACATATGATAGTTTGATAAAGGATGGGAACCTTATTAGTTTTGACATGCTGAAACAGAGACACAATCTAGAAAAACAGGATTTTTTTCGATACTTGCAAATAAGACACTATATAAAGACAACAATCGGTCAGATGTCAAATACTAACGTGGAATTGGTAACTTTATTTAGACAGGCGTACAGTGGGGATGTTGACACAAGACTCATTTTTTTTTGGTACAATTTTTTTATGAATAAGCTTCCACACTCAACTGATTATGTGAAGATGTTATGGGAAAAGGAGGGAGGGATGTGTATTTCTAGGGAAGAATGGACTCAGATGTGGGAATGGCAATGGAGGAGTACTTCCTCCAAAAGCTGGAGGGAGTTCGGATGGAAAACTCTGATAAGGTTCTTTATCACTCCATGTCAAAAGGCTCACTATGATGGGAATCCTCCCGTGTGCTGGCGAAACTGTGGATACCAAGGAGCCCATCACACCCATATTATGTGGGACTGTCCTGTGCTACGGACTTACTGGAAAGACATTCATGGTATATTACAAGGCATTTTTAACTGTACATTCCCTCAGGATATGAAGACAATTTTTTTTGGCTGTATACCGCAGAACTGGTCCAAAAATGACATATGTCTGTTAAGAGCTTTATTGGTTGCAAGTAAGAAATGTATAACAAAGAAATGGTCCTCGCAAGACATACCGACTTTGTCATTATGGTGGGAAATTACGTTAGAGATATATAGGATGGAGGAAGTAACAGCTCATGTTAATGACAGGATGGCCTGGTTCCATCTGTGCTGGGATAAGTGGGTCCAATACGTTAATACCTATAAACCGAATTTTCTCTTTAAAGCTTGAAACCACCAATTTAGTTAATTGTTTACTCCCGACAGAGCTTTCTCCTTTTATTTTATATATATATATAATTTTTTTTCCCTTTTTTTTTCTTTCTCTTTCTTTCTATCTGTCTTTCTTCTCGTTTTGTTTCGTTTTTCTCTTGTAAACTGTGTTAATTAATGCCTGTAATCATCTTTATGAGGTAATATTGTAGAAATAAAGAATATAAAAAAAAAAAAAGAATTCTGGACAATTTTGGCACCAGTATTCCACAGCATGTTGCAGGAAATCGAGGAAAAGGGCAGACTACCACCAAATATGAATTCTGCCAACATTAGTCTCCTGCTAAAACCAGGCAAAGACCCTTTATTTCCCTCAAGCTATCGTCCAATTTCTCTTTTAAATGTAGACCTTAAAATAATCTGCAAAGCTCTCTCAAAGAGATTAGAGAAAATGACCCCCCTCTTAATTCATCCTGACCAAACTGGTTTCATAAAAGGTCGGCACTCCTCAACAAACACTCGTAGATTACTTAATTTAATAGACTACTCATACGATAAAAACATCGAAACCATAATATTATCTCTAGATGCAGAAAAAGCATTTGACAGAGTTAATTGGAAATTTTTATTCGCAACTTTACACAAATTTGGTTTTGGAAACTCTTTCATAAACTGGATAAGAATATTATACAATTCCCCAACGGCTCGTATCAGAACAAATGACCAGACATCCTCCAGCTTCTGTCTCCTGAGGGGCACCAGACAGGGATGCCCACTCTCCCCTTCACTTTTTGCAATTTTTATCGAACCTCTAGCAGCAGCATTTAGACAGGCTACAACAATCAAGGGCATAAAATGTAAGAACATAGAACATAAAATCAGTCTCTATGCGGATGATGTGTTGCTTTTTCTGCAAAACACACAAACCAACCTCTCTGAGGTAATTACTTTAATAAACTGGTTTTCAAGAGTTTCAGATTATTCAATTAACTGGCCAAAATCTACAGTTCTCCCCATTAACTGCTCCTTCCATAATTCTTCCTCTGCCCCACTGCAATCCGGAAATATTAAATATTTAGGTATTAATATCTCTCCTAAGCTTTCAGACTTAACTAAACTAAACCACATCCCACTTCTAAAGAAAGTAGAAGGCGATCTGACTAGATGGAAATCTTTACCCATATCACTCATGGGAAGGGTCGCCACTATAAAAATGATGATCTTGCCAAAAATAAATTACTTATTTTTGATGATCCCTAACAAACCATCACAAGATTGGTTCAGATCTCTGGATTCATATATTTCCAAATTCCTTTGGAAAGATAAACCCTCGCGTATTAGCTTAAAAACGCTACAAAGAACCAAGGATAGAGGAGGATTAGATCTGCCTAATTTTCACCAATACTTCTTAGCCAACAGGCTTCAGTTCATCTCAGAATGGTTAAAACATACCTTCTTAGTTGAGCCCTGGCTAGATGTTGAACAGGCACTATGCAAGGATCTAGAGATTTCAGACCTACCATTTATTAGCTCAAACATCAAAAGACATGAATGCTTTAAAAGTATCAACATCAGCTTTTCTCTAACAGCATGGTGGGAGTTTCTAAAAATAACGGAGTCTTCATTAATCCCATGCAAACGTACACCTATCTGGAATAACCCTGACATATTACAAAACAATAATATGATTAATTTCCCAGAATGGAGTTGTAAAGGAATTAAATACTTAGAACATATATTAGAGGGAACAGAATTTATTCCATTTGACAGACTAGTTGAACAATATGGGATCAACAAGACAAGGTTTTTAGAATATCAACAAATTAAATCCATAGTAAAAAAGAAATTTAACCTCAGTCAAGTTGAATTACAAACACCACTAAGTGCGGCACATTTTCTTACTCTTAAATCCCCCAAATTATTATCTAAAATATACAGAACATTTTCATAAATGACTTTTTACCAAGCATAACAAGCCTTGGCGTCATTGGCAGGTTGCCCTCTGCCCCAAGAGACAACCTGGTAGATGTTTCCTGCCAGATGTTTCCTATCAGAAAAAGGACCAAGACATTTTATGTAACAACCCCCATGACATGACATTACAGCTCTTTATGTCATGTTCAGGTCCCCTCCCTTAGTTCAGTATATATTCAGTGACAGGGCAGCACACTTTAAAGCCCACTGGAGTCGTCATAGGTTGGAAACATCAAGGTATGATTGTATTTTATAGTTTATTTATGTAACTGAAATGACATTTTCTCCCCGTATTGCATGTACGGTAGCTTTTAAATTATTTTTTCTTTAACTTAATTTGAAAATGTTCATTATTTTTCATTGGCTTTTTATTCATTACTACATAATAACTTTTACTCTGAAATCTGTGTAAATATAAATCACAGGATGAAAAAGCACAAGTAAAATAGAGTTTTATTGTCAACCCAACAATATACACTCAAGTATACAGTGGGATGAAATATCGTCCTCTGGATCAAAGGTGCAAACTGTAAAAATTAAAATTAAAATATACATATATACAACTATAAAGAAATAAGATAAAATAAGAACAGTATTGTACTTGAATGTAACGCACTGGAAACATCTGCATATTGTTTGTAAAGTAGAGTTTTTGTTAAAGATTCCAATGATTATTTATATTATTAACATATTTTATTAAAATAAAAACCTTTTAAAATCCTTATAAATGATTGAACCTGTTCTGAAAAAAACTACTTAATTACTTACTTTGTAATTATCTCAAACCACACAGTTTTAGTATGTTTGCAGTACTCTAATCAAAATTAACTGAATCAGCTAAATTAACAAATGCTGTTCCTTTTTTTCTTTTTTTTTAAATAGATCTGTCATGAATTCATTGCTGGTCATAGCGCTGCTGCCTTTGGCTCTTTTAGGGCCAGGTATGGCCTTTGTCTCTACTGGGGGTGGAGCATCCACTCATGTCAGCATTACAGGAACGGCTATATTGCAGAAAGTGCGAGAGACGTGTCAGGCGGTGGCTGAGAAAAATGGTTATGAGTTCAACCCCACGGTAGGTATACAATATGTACAAAATAGCATAAACTTAGTCGCCTGCCACAGATAAAAACATTAACACTTAAACACAAAGTCAGATCCATTTTAATGTGGATGTTTGTCTGGATAAGCTTTAAAAGCAAAAAAGAAACCCACAGAATAAATGTACCCATTTATTGTCCTTTTTATGATTGTATTAAACTTAATACCAAGGCTTGTGTGTGTGTGTGTGTTTAATAGAACTTATAGGCTTTTTAACAATTTGAGCTTTCTTTTTCTGACAAATGCAGTTCCCCTCATAAAGTAAAATGTATTTTGTACTCACCTTTTCATTTTTAACAGGAATATTTTTTTGAACTTCATAACTTTACCCTTTAGGGTTCCTCTCCTGAAGAGCTGGTGCAAGCCTGTCTAGGTCCCACAGCAACAGGAGAGGTGTCTGGTGCCAAATTTCATTCTGCTCTTCAAGAGATCTACGCCCAGAATGCGTTGGTAGATCGCGACTTTGTCAACAGGTAAAGCAAAATCGTGGAATAACAACCTATGGAATAATTAAATTACATTTTTACAAATGGTAAGGCAAGGATCTCACTTATATGTTAAAAAAATCTTTTAGTGCTCCACATCACTTCAACTCTGAGGCTTTCTTGGAGGGGCGGAGCCTAATCACACAGGGCATGGTGGCCATTAAAGCTAACGTTCACAATGAGAATTTTCAGGCTGCAAGGACAACACTGGGTAGAGCCCTTCACACACTACAGGTGAGAGGGGTGCAACAAAACACCAGGGCATAAATGAATTAACTTAAAAAGGTATTGGAACAGCCATACAATCAGAAATTTAAGCATGGAGGTTATATGAGGTTTGTGTAACATGTGTTTCTCTGCACTCTCAGGACTTTTACAGCCACAGTAACTGGGTTGAGCTGGGGTACACAAAGCCATACAGCAACCTCATAAACCCAGGCCTCCCTCTGGATAACCTGGCAGGTAAGTGTGGATTATCACCACTATTATGAACCCAACCCATTCCCTTGGGATGGGTAAAGTGCCATAAAAAGATAACATCCATGCTTTTTTCTTTTCTCGAGAGAATATGTATAGACCAAATATCAGAGACTGAAGTCTTGCTAAGGACATGACAGTGGCTGATTATCATTGGCTGGTCATTACGTTTCATTTTCAGACCACTGCATTCATAAAACAACTCCAAACAGTGTACATAAATAATGAATTAAAGAGATGAGTTGCTTAGAGTCTCACTAGTTGTTAAAAGATATCTGGACATTTCGTCTCCTACAGTAATCCTGTTTTGTGTGTGTGTGTGTGTGTGTGTGTGTGTGTGTGTGTGTGTGTGTGTGTGTGTGTGTAGATGTGAACACCCCCACCTGCAGTAACTGTGACAGTGCCAGTGGAACATGCCCCAATCAGCTGCTCCCCAACATCCTAAAAGACAAGAAACTCACATCTGGCTATATGGGAGTCTTTTCTTCTGTCAAACCTAAAGGTATCATTTCACACACATAGATAAATTACATTCAAGTTGAGAAGGCAGTGCGTACTCGAAGCAGTTAACACTACAATCTGAGCATTTTGCAGATGCCCAAACAATGTCTACAATGCCTGTGTAGGTTCTCAGTCATCAAGGCCATGATGATTGAGAACATCTAAGAAGCTTGGAAAGAACATGAATGGACTTCTTTAAATTTCCTGAACAAGTTTCACCTCTCACCCAAGGGCTTCAGTTTTCAAGTTTTCAGATTTCACTTACTGTAGCTTAAAATGTTAAATGAACTTCTTATATAGTTCTTATTCTACCTAAGCACTCACGCTTTATACAACATGTCTCATTCACCAATTCATATCCATTCATACAAACACTATTTTTGCAATGCTTAAGTGCTTTTTATCTAATATTCACACACACGCACACTCCCATGAACATTTAAATCGAGTTATGCTAATATTATTTATATTTTCCGTTTAACCTGTGCTTTTACATAATGCTCTACTTCTCAATGAAAATAATAAACAGAATACAGTGTTCCCTCGTTTATCGTGGAAGTTACGTTCTAAAAATAACTCACGAAAATTGAAATTCACGAAGTAGCCAGCTTTATTTTTTTATTCTCCATGTTTTAAGGCTGTAAAACCCCTCACTACATACTTTATACACTTTACTCTGACAGGCATGAACATTGTCACACTTTTCTCCTGTTTAAAGACTCTCAAAGTTCGAAACTTTGTGGAAAAATAAGTCCAGTATTACAGAATGAAGCCAAAGATCAAACCCTGTTTTCAGGTCCAGAACATGGGAATAGAGCAGCTGCCAGAGAATTCAACATTAATGAATCAATGGTACGGAAATAGAGGAAGCAAGAACAATGAGTTGAGTAAAGTTTGACTCATCTGACTGTTTTGTTTTGCTTAATGCGCCTGATAACCAGGTGCACCTTATGGTCCAAAAAATACGGTAACTTCTACCTTCCTTTAGGATGTCCAGAAGTCCAACTTTTTGTGCGATGGTTAGCATCTTCCTCTGCCTTTTAGGTGTTACCACAGGAGCCTTTGACGGTGCAAAGTGCAGTGAACCGTGTTATAGCGAGGGACCACTGTATGTCAGTGAGCTTTAGATGTACTAACAGGATAGACTCTTTTTTTTTTTTTTTTTACCTCAGTAGTGCCATGTTTATGCTGAGCTAACCTAACTTGTTTCTGTCTGTGACTTTGTATTCATCAGACATGTATGACAGTTTTCTATACCACTGATAAAACCTGAACTGAACCAAACTAACACACACATCAGTTTGATTCCACAATTTTTTTTCATATAATTTTTTACTATTATTACATGCTTTTAGGGTTTTTTAGGAGTACTTAAACACACATGCAAGATCAGTATATCTAATCAAGATATGGGTACAACGATCTCTTCCTTATGTAAGGTAAATGCAGCCATGGAGGTGCAGCTGATCATACTAGCAAAATCAATCCTCAAGGAGGCATCAGCAAAGATGAGCGTCATCAAGACAACTTGGCTTTTCACAACGCTGCTGTGCAAGCAGCAACAGACGCCAGTCTCGAGTTATTGCAGGATCTTCGCTTAGCTGTAGGAGACAGTAACTTTTTGAGGTACTATAATGACACATGAACAAAGTATTTCAGAGTATACTATGAAGTATGAAGTATTTTACTTCAGTATTTCAGTACTCTGGGATTGAAATGAAAACTGAATTTTCTTTTCTCACAGAATGATGGGGATTGCTCGCTCATCTGTCTTGTGCTTCGTAATTGACACAACTGGGAGTATGTCAGATGACATTGAAGAAGCAAGATCAGTTGTTTATCAAATCATTGACGCATACAAAGGAACACAAGACGAGCCCTCCGAGTACATCCTGGTGCCTTTCAATGACCCTGGTATGAACTCCTCTATCCCGTTAATGATATTAGCATTTACTGGTATTTAAACGACCTGTACTAGTTGTATTTAATTTCTGTTTTATGAAACATAAAGTGCATTTGTGATGCAAATCTGCATATTGTCCCAATGTGCTTGTAGACAACCGGCTATATTTAGTCCTCAGGTCAGTCTACATGGTTAGCTCTTTTTTGTTCTTGTATGTAGAGTTTGGACCTATGATCAGGACAACACACGTGGATAAGATGAAAGAAGAAATCTCGAAGCTTACAGCAAGTGGTGGAGGTGATGAACCTGAGATGTGCCTGTCAGGGCTTCAGGTACTACAATCAGTTGTGACATTTTCACTTGTAACTGGGATTTTGGTTAATCAGACAAAAACATTTCAGAAAGATGAAAATGTGGATGCATCGAAGATTTTATGTATACTTTATTTCTCCAGCTTGCTCTGACAGGTGCTCCTTCCTCTTCTGACATCTATGTTTTCACTGATGCTTTAGCAAAAGACATTGAGCTCAAAGACACTATCAATGCTCTCATTAGTAGCACTAAGTCAAAGGTAAATGCAGAATGACACTTCATGATAATCAGTATTCATTAAGCCTACTTAGGTATGGCAGCTGTGGGTATAACTGTGACATTAACTGATCTCCACAGGTGTCGTTCTTCATTACTACACCATTTAGCAGACGCCGTCGTTCCCTCAGAGCTGCTTCCTTTGACGACTACAAAGACATAGCTCTGACCTCTGGAGGCCAGGCCATTCATGTTTCCAAATCAGAGCTTTCTCAAGCCACAGATATTATCCTTGACACCTCAACTTCAGCTCTGGTATGATTCTACAGTTCAGTGAATATAATGAGACTTATATGACTGGACTATTGTTTGAAGAATAGAGATCGCAGAGTAAGTCGCTCATTTTTCCCCCCTTTCCCTCAATTCTGTCAGGTGACAGTTCTTCAGCGAGCAAGAAATCCTGGAACGCAAGAGACCTTCCCCTTCACACTGGATGAGTCATTGAAAAACATCACTATCTACATCACAGGAAGATCCATTACTTTCACGCTGACAAACCCTGCTGGTACCTCTCATTTCCAAACATTTCCGTGCTTCACACAACCAATTTCAACAAATGTAATTGCAAAATACCCATTAGTGATAATGGATGTTAAACATTTTCAGGTGTAACCCAGAGTCAAAGTGAGGCCAGTGGTAAACTGGGCACCATTCAGACTGTGGGCAACTTGCACAGGATTCGCTTCAACTCTGAGAAGCAGGCAGGAAACTGGCAGATCAACATCAACTCCAACCAACCCTACACACTCAAAATCACAGGTAGAATCGGGTATATGTTTATTTACTACAAGTCTTTATTATACAAGTGTCAGAAGTGATTCAGGTTCAATGAGATTTTGCCGTGTATGTGCATTTCCTGTAAGTCTGTATTTACTGTAAACGCTTGCTTTTCCAGGCCAGAGTACAATTACCTTTATCTATGACTTTGTGGAAAGCTTTGCTGGACCTCACCCAGGTTACGCAGTGCTCAGTGGGCGTCCACAAGAAGGTACAGCACCACAATAAAGCAGTTTTATTCTTTTACGGTTGAAGGTAACTTCATTAACCTGACCTTATATTGCTTTAAGATATTTATTTTCAGTAAAAAAAATGTGCTCCACACCCCACCAATAGAGTAACTTTTGACATTTTAACAGCATTGCACATAACGTATTTATATTACAACACAAGTAACAAGTGTAGTTAATTGATGTGAAGTTTCTGTATTACAAGAGCATCATCTAGTGGTGAAATGTATGACTACGTCACCACTGGCACCTTGTTTAGCTCAAAAGAGGATTTTTAAAGATCTTGTAATAATATTTTATTTTTATCTTTAATATAATTTTGTTTTCCGTTTGCTTTTCCTCACACTTTGATTCTTTTCTTCTTAATTCTGAAAATCCAGGCCAGTCAGCCACACTAATACTGTCAGTTATGGGTAGAAGAGGTCCGTCTTCGATGACTGCTGAACAAGTTAGCCTGGCAAAAGTCTCAGGTCCTGAGAGTTTTAGCAATGGTGTACTAACTCAGATGGACAATGGAGAAATTCTGGTGACTGTTGAGGCTGTCCCTAAAGGCGAGTTTGTGGTCGTTGTAAAAGGAACTGACAAAGTGTCCAACAGTCAATTTCAGAGGCAGTCAAACACCCAAATGTCTCTCTCCAAAGTGAAGATCCAGGTTTGTCTTTTCAATTTCCCCTTTAATGTAAATGTGTTTTGTTTGACTATAATATCAGATACAATGAGTCTAATTCGAATCAAATTCATTCCATAAATAGATACAGAATAATTAAGCATTCACAAGGTACAAGAACGATACCAGTCCTTTTAAGTTGTTGCTTTTCCTTGTCCACTCTAGGCTGTGGTGGACAGCAGTGTGGAGCCAGGACAGACCTTTAAGCTTCCATTCAGTGTGATGACTCAGAGCTCTGGTGGAAAGTATTCCATCAGTGCCAGAAATGACAGAAAATTCCCCATGATTTTCCCAAATGAGTAAGAGGTTCACTGCTAAAATAATACTTTAAATGTTAAATGTTGTAAAGACTGGCACTGATAGTCTGCTAATATTTACAGCATTTTTATATCTTTGAAGCTTAGTTAGCGTAACTTAGACCAAAACACATAAATTGGGTTCACAGCTACCTTATGTCCTGTTTGAGTCTAATTTGTTGGGCCTTTAAAATTATAAAAGGGTTGAGTGACCTGTGTCACCCCAATAATCAGTTGGTATAGAAGGTAAGGGTAAGCAATAGTTGTTATTGCTCCGCCCAAATGTGCTATACAACATTAGGTTTCTGTCACATCTTTAATGCATATAACAAATGTAGCCCCTGTGGTATTATTATATTTTACTCTTGTCTTGACAGACTCACCCTGGTAACTGGGCAATATGCCAATGCTACATTGACCATAACACCACCTGCCAGCACGCAGTCAGGCACTGATGTCACACTGACTATTGACGCACAGTCATCCAATGGCGTTGACTCAAATTATGCTGTTTTGAGATTGTCTGTTGTTACCAAGGTAAGTCAGTGAAATAAGCAAAAGCGCTTCTGAACATATCCACACAAATTGCTGGTAAAGACATGTCCTACTGATCAAAAGCTGAATGTTGACAGTCCTTTCACACATGTCAAACACATCTTTCTTCTTTTCCAGATTACAGATTTTATTCAGCCATTATGTAAAGTGGTTAGCGTGCAGGATAACAAATGCCCTCATGATCTGTCCCAGTGTGGACATTTCCAGTGGGGGCTCTCAGCTAACATTACAGATGGAAACGGAACTGGGATAGAGAGCATTTCCCTCCATCAGGGTAATGGAACCCTCACATACACCTCATTGAGCGCTCCTATCATCGTGGCAAACTACAATGCCTCCTGCTGCTCACAGACTGTTGAAATAATAGCTGTAGATAAAGTTGGCAATGTGGGAAAATGCTACCAATCAATTGCTCGGTCAGGTGTCCCTCCTGCTCTTACTCTGTCGCTGCCACTGTGGATATGCCTGTTGGTATCTGCCTTCTTAGTAAGGCCTTGAAAGACTCAGGTTACATTATGCTAATCTTGTGTCTTTAATCTGCGCCTATCCCAGCTATCATAGGGCGAGAGGCGGGGGACACCCTGGACAGGTCGCCAGTTTGTCGCAGGGGGGGGGGGGGGGGGATAGGTGGGTATAGGTTAATTATAGGTATAATTTTTAGTCAGATTTAAAAACATCAGTGAAATATGCTTCATAATGCCTTACAGAAGTCATGTATCGGGGTATAATTCCTTGGGCTAAAAGCTGAAGACTGTACATTGTCCAAATAAATACAATAAACATGGGCTTCCAAAATTTACTGATTGGTGGTGTTTCTTTTTCATCTAAATAATGCTACTTTCTTGGTTTCTGAAATATTAGTGGTGGCCTACTGGCTATACGCAAGAGGGGGCAATGCCCCCCTTAAACAAACGTCATGTCCCATTAAGTCAAACTTTTAGAAGTTTAGAAAGAAAATAATAAATTACCCACAAACTAAATATGGACAAGATTTACTACAGTAGCTGAATAATCCGCTAGAAAAGGCACAAATTAAATGATAGGTTTCACGTCTCATCCGCTCTTTGCCTCCGTGCACTCTTTGTGCGCAGGCTCACAGCACTCGGCAGAGAACTCCCCCTCCCCCAGCTAAACATCCATGCCGCGCATCTTGCCATTGCCTTCAAATTGTGGTTATTATTATGGTTAAGTTAAATCCAATTTATTAACCTACCTCTGAGACGAAGTGCATCTGCAAAGAACGTACTTTCTCCCGTTTGGCAGAGCAGGCAATGAGGTGCGTTTAATGTCTCTGTGTTAATTTGAGTTTCCATGAAATGTATTTGAATAAGGCCCTCCAATTAAGACAGATTTTATGTTGTTGATTTTAAAGATCTGAATGGATATTTTATTTTTTATTTCTATTTTTAAGTTTTATTTTTCAAGACTTTGTGAATTCTCTTTTTTATAACTGGGCACACCCTTTTTAGTTTTGTTAATATTGGCAATAGTGTGAAGTGTTATTGTTGGTTTCAAATATATTCGACATAGGCTATCCAATTAAGTTAAATGTCATGTTTTTAGAATATTTTATTTTATTTTTTGCTTTTCTGTTTTCCCCCTGAGGGATTGCCACCTTAACGTGGTCAGGGGTTTCGCACGCGTTAGTGACCATAAAAGCTTGACCAGCAGCAGCTCAGCCTTCAGTTGGGACACCCAAGTTGGTCAGGTCTTTGGGTAGAGGCCTGACAAAGTGCAATCCAATTACCTGACAAAAACAGTTACCCCTCATATATGCCTGTCTAGAAACGGCCCTGAGTGCAGTGTGGACTTATAAGGTGAAGAACAAACAGTGCAAGATCTTTTGCGTATTACCCCCACTGGAGAATATTGGTTTGCATTAGTTGATTTGAAACCATACAGCATAAAGTCAAAGTCATCATTAAACTCCAGGACTGCAAAGCTATTACTTGTGCTACACATTTTTAAATGATCACAAAATAATTTTATAAACAAAATGTTTATTTACATTTCTTTCATTTTAACAGCCAGTACAAACAAACTATGCAACTTGACTTGACAAAAATCAAATCAATGTAAATTCACAGTATGTACAATGAGGTTTAGGGCTGTAAAAGAATGTGTTAATATTGTGTTTGATATTTTTTGGGAAAGTTAGCTTTTCAAACATATCTGAGAAAAATTAGACATTTACACCAAAGTAAAGACATCTTTTTTTTTTTTTTTTTTTTAAATACAGCACAATGTTGAACAGAATGAAAATATGTTTAAAAATAAAAAAAGATTCACTTTTAGTCCTCCCTGAATGAGGTGGTTAATTACTGTGCAAGTAATACAATTAGACTTCATTGCCATTTAGACATCAGTAATGACGTGGCATACTGACAGAAATTGAAAGATGGGTAATGGAAATTAGATCGTATTTTCAGTCTCAATTTAATTAAGACATGTTTTAACCTTAGTGCATATTTCAAAATCCAACATCCAAATTCCAACACTGGTCACAAGATGTGCTTTCCAGAGTTATTGTGGAAAGATTATCAAATACTTCTTTTTTAATGATAGGCAAGTGCTTCAATTTTTGTAACTGTATATATGAAAACAACATCAATAAATTACCAATTAAAAAAAACTAACAAAACATCTGTTTTTAATGTGTTCAGTTGACAATATTTAAAAACGAATGCAAGTGTATTATGGCGAACTCATTACAAAATGAGAAAAGAAAAAGATGACAGCTTTAAAATGCCACTAGGACACTAAAGTCCATGTCCAAAACAAAAGCATTATGTATGCCACAAAGGCTTACTTGAGTTGAAGCCAAATTTACCTTAACAATTTTCCCTAAACTAACTCAGGTACAACATTCGGGAAGAAATACCATGCCAAACTGGGGTTATGCTCTCACACATCTTGTGACATCACCTACTGAATCAAAAAGTATGAGAAAAGGATACCTGCATATTCTGACAAACCAACTTAAATTTAAAGATGTATATTTCTGAAAAACCTCAATCTCCATCTATATTACACTTTACTTTGCAGAGAGCACACAGTGCCATACAGAACATTTTAAAAAGAAAAAAAAATAAAGTTCAACACTCTGGAAAGTTTCCTCATCTGCTTGCAAGTGAGGAGGAACAAAAGTGTAGCTAGTATAAAGAACAACTGTCACTAATCATTATGTTGCATCACTTTAAAGTACAATTTGTGATTTTGGGGAGATTTACTTGTCTAGCCTGTCTATATTGCATCGTTTTTATTTTCAACAGTACCAAGTGGCACGCATGTTCGTCTGTTGGCTTTAGTTAAGTTGCTTCCGTTCTTTAAGACGGATGGATTTCCAACAAAGCAGCAAATGAGTACAAATTCCCAAACTCTCGAACCATTCTACAAAGATACAAAATAATTATCTCAAAAAGGCAAAATAAGTAAATTCTCCATTTGCATATAAATTCCATTATAAAAACCAAACAAACAAAAACCCGCTCCACAGCATGCATTTTCTGAATTACAAGAATGTATATTTCCTATTTCAAAGCATACCATTGTTCCAAGGTGAACATGGTTTCTTACATGTCCATCTCTCACGGACCACCATGTACATTTTTAACATGTTTTTTTAGGTGACCCGTCTGCGTGAATTTCTTTGAACAGTGTGGACAGGCATGTGGTTTCTCCCCTGTATGGGTGTATTTGTGCCTTTTAAGGTTATTGTAGTCTAAAAATCCTTTTCCACAGAATGGACACCAGTGTCTTTTCTCTCCATTATGCCATCGCAAATGCACATTCAGTTCTACTCTTCTTATGAATTTCCTTTCACAGAGGGTACACTGAAATGGTTTCTCTCCAGTGTGGATCCTAATATGTACTTCTACGTCTCGTTTTGTGAAGAATCCTTTTTTGCAGATCTGGCAAATGAAAGGTCTTATCCTGCCATGCACCATTTGTATGTGTTTTGTAAGGCCAAAGCGGTAGACAAATCCCTTCCCGCAATGCTGGCAGATATGTATCCGACCATTACGGTGCACCCGGCCGTGGCGTTTAAAGCTCTTGGAGTCTGGGAAATTCTTCCCACAGAATGTGCATGAGAAGGGCCTGTGTCCCGTATGAAGACTAACGTGGCTTTCCAGTGCAGCACTGCTGCTAAGAATTCGACCACATTCCCCACACTGGTTCCTTAGCAGATGCCTACCTATGACTGACAAAGGCTGTAGAGGTGATACAATTGGTGACGTAACAAATTTGGGTTGGGGTGAATCAGGGGAGCCTCTGGGGTTTTGATTATCAGATCCCGTCTCCGTCTTTACGTTTAACAAAGACGACTCCTTTTCCCCAGGTGGAGCCATTTCACTTTCTGTCATGACAGGAGGTATCCACACTTTAGCTCGACATTTTTTCCCAACCCCACAGTTGGTCCGACTCTCTGATAACAGACTTTTTGCCAATTTAGATTTGTTAGACTTTTTCATTGAAGCAATTTTTTTAGCTTTTGCTGCTTTAGCTAACTTCATAGCATTAACAACTTTAAAACCCCTTTTAGGACCAGTAACATCTTGGATTAGTCTGGGCTTCTTAGCAGGTGTAGATTCCTCAGTCCTTGTAGGACTGATGCAATTTTTAGCTATTGTAGGGGACTTGACACTTGGGGAACAAGTTTCACCTTTATTTCTTCTAGTAATAGCGCCACCTGTGGTTATACCAAAAGATCTTAATTCCCTTTTAATCCTTTTTGTCCTTGAGTCATCCTTGCTGAAAAGTGAACTCCTACGGATGCCAGACTGCCTCAAACTAGGTGTTCTTGGACTAACAGAAGGCAAGTCAGTCTTTTTAGGACTAGTGCTTCCTCTGGTTGACATTACAAGGCTTACAGAACTTGATTTTTCATTTATAGGGGTTGTATCATTGTTAGTCATTTTGGGGCTACCACTTTCTTTAGTTGAGCTAGGACTTCTAGAACTCAAAGAACCTTTTCTACCTGAAGGCGACCTCCTCGGACTTAAAGAACTGGATTTTTTATATCTAGGACTATCCCTACCCAAAGACCTCCTAGGAGTCACTGAAGTCATTTCAGGACTAGCAATTTCTTCATTTAAATTACCCTCTCTAGGACTCACAGATGTGGATTTTTTATTATCTGTGCCTAAACCATCTCTATGTGTACTGTCCGCCTTAGGAGTCATGGTGGTGGAATCACTGTTAGCCCTGCTCTTTTTAGAAGTTGGCTCATTATCAATCATCTTGGGTAAATCACCACCATTACACAGTACAGATCTTACAGGACTGATGGAAGATGGGGCATTATTAATTAGAGCTGTATTATCTTTAACCACATCTCTCCTTCCAAGGCAAACAGGACTGGTTTCCTTAGTTGACTTTTCATCGTTAAGACTGCCATTCTCTATTCCAAGTTTCTTAGAGATGAGAGTGGTAGTCTCACTTTCTGAATTCTGTTCCAGACTTTTTTCAGTTCTTTTAACTTGCAAGTGAGTTTTCAGATGACTTCGCAGCCGAACGACCAAGGAGTTTTTCTGTAAGCTTTTCTTCTGTAAGCTTCTCTCCGTCAAAGAAGCTTTACCATTTGCAAAGTCAGAGTTGGCCTGTATCAAAATGGAAAGAAGAAACAAAAAATAAATAAATAGGTACCACATTCTGTAGGGGTTCTAATTAAAAAAAAACAATAACAAAATCCCACAACAACAACAACATAACATGATGACTATCAATTTCAATGTGTAACCACAGAAATTATGAGCCCCATGTACTGAATAGCATTTACCTGTTTTTCTGGATCTTGAACGATCGGTGAAACTGCCAGTTGTGCCAAGAACTGTGCTTTAGTCATCTGGAAGTGAGGGTCAGATGCCTCTCTGGACATGGAGGTAAGCTGTATGATGGCAGATTCATTCTCCTGTACGTCACTGCTGTCCATATTAGGAATGGGTTCAACAGATGTGGCTGATGTAGATGGCTGCAAATCTTCACCGACAGTTGCCTCTCTCATGACAGTGAATGTTTCAGATGACAGTTGAGCCCGCTCATGATTATTTGACTCTTCTGACTTCTGAGGTGTATTTAGAGTCACAGGACTAAGCATTTCGGTTACATCTAAACTACTGCTTGAAGATGAATCTAGCTTCTCTGAGATTGCTGGTTTTGAAGACATCTCTTGCATAGTACCTTCAGAAAATCCCTTTAAAAGCAGTTTCGATACCAAAACAGATTCGTTGGGGGATACTGAAAATGGAAGTTTGGTTAATCTGACCACAGGAGTGAGCTTCCTATCAACAGTCGGCTGTGATGCTGGTATTATCTTAACTGACTGTTCTAAACTGGTTTCTGTAGGAGTGCTTATCACTTCAGAAACAGAGGCAGTTTGTTCAGGAGATTCAGGGCTGTCGGTTGTGTTTTCACTTTGAGAGAATGCTGTGTCATCGGAAGCTGAAACACTTAACTCCTGTGAAGCTGCAGTCGACTGTGTAGATGTCAATGTGACAGGAACATCACGAGGCATTGCTGCCTCTTGCGTTGCTTTCACAACTATTGTCTGTGGCGGATGTTTACTTGGTGCCACTGCTGCCAACCGTATTGGAACTATGATTGTTATTTTTTTGTGTGGTGGACCACCTGTTTGCTGATTTTCTGATGGTTTAGTCAACTGTGAAACTGGGACTAATGTCATGGAGGTAGTATTTGTTTGTTGAGGAAGACAGAAAAGTGAAGGCGTTTCCAGAGGCAACCCTGCAACTCCAGAAGTTGCAAGTAAATTATTGTGTGTAGTCCTCGACTCTATAGAAGAAAGCTTTGTTGTAGACGATGCTATATTGTGAGATGGTCCTACTCTTGGCACAACAGTTATTATTTTAGGCCTAATTTTAGTCAGTTTTCTGGGTGCTACGGGGTGGGAAGATGGCAGGACAAAAGTTTGAGTAGCAGCATTTGATAAAACTTGCTGTTGTTGTGGTGTAACAAATGCTTTGAGGGTTTCATTGGCCTCTACACTTAACTGAGATTTTACAGTAAGATTCTGTGTCTGTGGTTTAGCTAGGATTTTGTCCACTGTTTGTAGGGTATCCACACAGGGAGCACAATGAGTCATAGGTGATGAAATTTTTTCGGAAGACGGAATAATATTTCCTATTGTTGACTGATTCATTGCTTCAACTAGCAGCATTGCATCCTGAAGTGTTGCAGAAGTGCGACGTTCCTTGTGCTGACCGGGTGTCAGTTGTGGTGAGTCCAATGGAGGAGAGTTCAATGTTTTCTTTGCAGATAAAGCTTCAATGGATGGAGCCTCAACTGCCTCTTTCTCTACACCCGTGGGAAGCTGCTGAGTTTCAGGGTCTACTGGCTTTTCAGAAGAACTGCTACTCAAAGACAAAACTGAAGCAGGCAGAGAACCAGCCTTTCTATTGTCCATGTTTTTCAAATCAGTGCTTGCCATCTCCTGTACAGATGGATTGGCAGTAGAGGAAGTCTCTTTCGACTGAATCCCAGATGATCTTGGAGAGGCAAAAGCAGAAATCTTCACTGCATCTACTGCAGTGGATTTGTCAACTATTTCTGAAGGTGTGTTCAACTGTTCCTGGCCTTTTAAGGCATCAAAAGATGATGACACAAGTGCTTCTTTTGGTTTAATTTTCTTTGGTGGCCGTCCTCTTCTACGCCGTACTGACACATTAGTTTTGGAAGTAGCTTCATCTTCTGCCAAGCTGTTTTTTAATTCTTCACAAATAACTTCTTTGTTGACCAATATGGACCCCCCTAACTGTTCATCTGCACAGTGCACATGTGCAGATGGCTTAACAGTAATAGCAGTTTGTTCATTTTCTACTGTTTCACCATCTCTTTGACATTGCTGAAGAACCTGTGTCTCTACTTCTGATGTCTCCTGATCAACTTCAGACTCTTCTTTGATATTGTCCGTCATTGCAGCAAGTGAAATAACTATTGAATGTTCTGAATCAGTGGTCTGGCTCTGCGTTCCCTCTGAACGGCTACTCTCTCCCATACAGGATACCTCCCGGACCATTTTGGTCTCTTCATCTTTTCGAGCTGATGTAGTTTCTTCTGTTGAATCTTCCTGGTTAATAAGCATCCCTTCATTTTCAGTTCCATTTAAAGAGACATGTAAAGAACCTAGGCACCACAGTGATAAAGATGTCAGAAGAAACATAAGAGGAAAAAGTTACTAAGGCAGAGAAAACTCTGGAACAATGAAACTTTAGTTAGACATTTTTTCCTTTTCCCCTTAACATTACATGGTCCATACAATTATTTTAAAGGGAACTGTTTATTTTATTTTTTTAAAGATGTGCTAAGTCCTGTTTTGATTTGGCACTCATATACTACCACTGGGAAATGCTGCACACACAACCTGTTTACTGGTGAATAATCTTCCACTATTATTTTGGATGTTTAAACTCTGCCAACCATTTAGCCTCAACCCTTTCTACCTTGCACTTTCCCTACTGACTGCTATAGTGTTGTCGTCAAGCTGCTTCCCAAATGAGGTTTCATCTCCAGGCTAGACATACACAAAAATTAAACTGTAGCTAAGGATGGCAGTTGCTGTTGTGCTCTAACACAATCTGCAGCAGGTGGGGAAGACCTGCACTACGGTTTCAAACAGCTCTCTCACACAACAGAGGCAGAATCTCAGTGAAGTAGCAGTTGATTATGACATTCAGTTAACTAAACACATTTGACCATCACAAGATAATTGGGAAATAATACATTTGCTGATGAGCAAATTCAAAATGCCATTATTTAATTCTTACAATTCTTTTTTTATTCCAAAACCATCAGTTTAATTTCCTCACCTGAAACATTACTAAGGGCTTGTTCAGAGGCCACTGCTGACTCAACTTCCTCTTCTTTTAACTCAGACTGTAGAGAAGTATCACTGTATGATTCCTGTAGGAGGAGGACAAAAATTTAGGTTTTGAGAAGGTGCAAAAAAATCAGAACATTTTATTTTTTTTTAATGCTGCTATGGTACACACAAACCTCCTGTTTGACAAGTATAAATGTCATCTGAGAATTTCCTCCCTGCTCCTGCAAACCATATCCAAACCTCTCACCAGCGTGTAACATTTGTTGGTTTTTTAATGATGACTGCCCCAGTGGCTGACATTGCTCGACCAACACTGTGCGGAAGGAGACAATATCTGTAAAGAGAAACATGCAAACACACAAAGAAAAAACAGAATAACTAATTGTTCAAGAATAGAGTTCAGAAGAGAGTTGAGTACAGCGACAATTTCCAGGGGAGTAATGAACTAGTTTTATTGCACCAGCAGAAAAAAGTGAAGACCGCAATGTCACCGCTTTGAACTGGAGCTGGCAGTGGCAGACCTTGCAATTCTCTAGAGATCAGCTGCAAGGCCACTCTAACCAGAAGTGGAAACAGGTATAGAGGTAGTGCTGCTATACTATGCTCACAAAGGTTGGAGAACAGAGAATACAGTAGCCACCTGGAGTCCAGGTGGCTACTGTATTCTTCAACTCCACTGGAGTTGAAGTCTTGAGCTCACTATGGAGAAAATTGTGTGCACATTAGGGCTGCCATGATTAGTCGACTAGTCACAATTACGTCAACTATCAAAATCGTTGACGACTAATTTAATAGTTGACTCGTCGTTTGAAGCTTTGTAAGATCCCAAAAGACGCAGAAATAAGTAGTAGGATTTAAGAGTGTAATAACAGACTGAAACAGAAGATGGCAGCACTGCATGTACAAGGATGCCAGCTGCCGTTAAACCCCAAAGAAGAAGAAGCTGTGTCCAGTATCATAGTTGTGTCCAAATTCATGAACTTTTGCTACTCTGGTTAAACATGATATATAAGTCACTTAGATACCTTAAATATTTTATTGCTTGGCTTTTTTCAGTATTTTATTTGTTCCTGAGCAAATCTGTTTGGCTGAGATTAAAGCTATAGTTTTTACACAGCTGAATAAACGTCAAGCAGACAACTGATTATCAGTTATTATCAAGTGTCAGATGCTCGAGAATATACTATCATCTTGTCTTTATTTTTAGTTAGCACATACCTTAAACACTTAAAGCTGTAAGCTAATGATAGTTATATAAAAGCAGATGCATGCTGGTGCAATACGCTGTACGTGTTACGTCCAATGGACGCATGATCTGATTAGTCGACTAATTGCAAAAATAATCGGTGACTAGTTGGCTATTAAAATAATCGTTTGTGGCAGCCCTATTGCACATATATGCACACTAGGGCTGCCACAAACGATTATTTTGATAGTCGACTAGTCACTGATTATTTTTGCGATTAGTCGACTAATCAGATCATCATCCATTGGACGTAAAACTACAGCTTATTGCACCAGCATCTGCTCTTATATAACTATCATTAGCTTACAGCTTTAAGTGTTTAAGGTCTGTGCTAACTAAAAATAAAGACAAGATGATAGTTTATTAAATTTTAATGAAATTTGGAGATTGTTTCGGTGAAGTTTAATAAACTCCTTGCTATCTAAAATATAACAGGACACTGGAGTATATTCTGGAGCATCTCACACTTCTGATAATCAGTTGTCTGCTTGACGTTTATTCAGCTGTGTAAAAACTATAACTTTAATCTCAGACAAACTGATTTACTCAGGAACAAATAAAATACTAAAAAAAAAAAAGCCAAACAATAACATTTTAAGTTATCTAAGTGACTCATATATATCTAACCTGAGTAGCGAAAGACGGCGGTGGGTTTGAAAACGATTTGCGGGGAGTCCGGTGTTCTCACGGCGCTAGTGAGCCTAGCCCCCGGCTCGCTAACGAGCTAGTGGGTAACAGATGTCTCCGAAAACGTCGGAGCACTTTTGAAAATATGTGGTGTCCTGATAAACTGAGCAGATATTTGAGGTTTACACAGCTACATTGTATATTGTATAGCTTTCTTGTTATATGTAAAATTGTATTGTATTTATTTAAATTTTTACTTTTTAATTATTTTACCTGCATTTTTTAAATCACTCTTATATTTAAATGTTCATTTGCTATTTTATCTAGGGATTGAGAGTAACGTAGTTTCTATTCTCTGTATGTCCTGTACATGTGGCAGAATTGACAATAAAGGTGACTTTGACTTGACTTTGACTACATTCTCGCCTGAAAATATGTTAAACGTTTATTTTGTGACCCAGAAAGAATAATAAGAGTAACATTAAAACTAACTAGCTGCCACCATTGTTGGAAACTGCGCTGGGCCGCGCTATGAATTCTGGGACACAGCTGCTTCTTCTTCTTCTTCGGGGTTAAACGGTAGCTGACATCCTTGTACATGGAATGCTGCCATCTTCTGTTTCAGTCCGTTATTACACTCTTAAATCCTGCCACTTATTCCTGCGTCTTTTGTGATCTTACAAAGCTTCAAACGACGCGTCGACTATTAAATCAGTCGTCGACGATTTTGATAGTCGACGTAATCGTGACTAGTCGACAAATCGTGGCAGCCCTAATGCACACCTCGGACCACTGTCAAGAGGCCAGGTCCACTGAAAAGACCGCTTTACTCTGTGTTTTGAAGTTCTGGCTACTGGTGGGTGTCTGCATAACTCACCTATGTCTTACCCTATCAAGCTTTGTTTTTACTCCTAAGTAAGGATAAAATTTTAATTTTGGCTTAAGTATTATTTTTTACTAAGAAAAGCATATTAAAGTTATAAATTGACTTGCATATCATTGAGTACAATTAGGATTGTACTCAAGCTATATGTGGAAGGAAACCGTGACCTAGGACAAGCTGATGGCATAAGATGTAAGTACAACTCCTCTGGTTTCATATGCAAAAAGTAATTATTGCGCTAGCTTACGTGGTTCCGGTTCTAGTGATTTAAAAATAGTTACCGGCTTTAAAGGTTTAACATAAAACCATTATAAAAATCAGAGATGATTTATTTCTTAGTAAGTCTTTAGGAAAATACTACAACTATACTGTATGGAACAATTCCACAAATACAGAGATTTAAAAAAAAACAACAAAAAAAACAACAAAAAAAACAAAACAACTTCTTTTATATATATATATATATATATATATCCCCAGTACAAGTTGAAGAAATGTTCAAATGTAAACAAAGGAGAACATTAATAAACAGACATATTAACTCAATGGCAAGGCAAGAAAATATTAATTTGGGGGGAGGTTAAATTGCACAATAAGTGCAGTACTATCTCAATTAAGGCTCATATATGGATCTGCTATGCGGCTTTACCGCAAACCCAATGTGGTAGCCAAGTATGACACAGCTGCTCAACAGTCGCTCTACGTTCTGTGCATAGCTGGGAAAGTGCCGTCTGAGAAAAATGATTACTGCCAGTGAGTTGGTAACAAGAGTCAATAACTTTAATCTGCTGTTTAAATCAGTATTTTTTATTTTATTTTAAATTGCGTCATGTTTTTTTTGTTACAATAAAGAAGTAACATTACAGTCTTTCTCTTCTGTAGGTAGACAAAGGTACAGTATGGGAAAAAGTTAAGATATAGTCACGATTGGACTATAAGACAAATAGTATGAACAACCACCAATACATATGAAGTCTTACATTGTGCTTGTTCTAAAGGATGGCAGTGACACCTCTTTCAGTGTTTTGGAAGCATATAAACAGATCTGACCAATCAAACCACTGCATTAATGTTGTACTCGATGGTAAAAACAGGCACTGGTACTGCATATACAATAATATGATAATAGTAGAACAATACCATTTAAAATTCAGACACACAACTAGATGCTGGGATGCCAATTGGGTCAATGTTAATCTGTAAAATTATTTCCCTACCTCGTCAATGTGGTCCTAAGTTTGCCAACAAGCTCAAACTGCCCCACTGACCTCCTGAGCCAGTATGAAAGCTATCGTGATACGGCTTCAGCGCCGGAATGAAACCATGAAATTATCCCTGATGTGGCCTTTACTTGAGATTTGGATGAAACCAGAATCTCCATTTCTTTCTTCTCTTGTTTAGAAGCATCAGGACCAGCTCATCATAACTTGATGTCGACTTCATTTTCTTTCCTTTTTTTTTTTTTTTTTTTTTTTTTTTTTTTACCAGTGCATTATTTGAGCATGATTCTTTTGCAAAAATGCAACGCGTTATATTTATTTAAATCTGCCTGTCTAATATACAAAGTTATACATCGTCTGGCGCTTCCACCAGTGAGTGAGTGTATTAAACAAAAGTCTAGCAGTATTGCTGGGTCTCGACTGACTCGAGCCACTGTTAGAGGTGATTGTGAATTGGCATTTAGACAGACCACCTTTTCACATATCAGGGAGTGCGCTTCTGGAATAGCCTTCCACTGTCAGTGAGGGAAAGTAAAAGTATCCCCATCTTTAAGAGTCACTTAAAAGGGTGGATGAGGGACACACAAACATGTGATCATGTTTAATAATCATGCTTTATATTGGACGCGAAAAAGAGTGTATTTAAAAAAAAAAAGGGAACCAACTATTAGTGTAATGGGTCAGCGCAATATCAGGACAGTCAGGCCATGTGCAATACTGGAGTTTGTGCAATATAACTGATATATATCGGATGACAGTATAAAAACGTCTATCGTTTTATTTTACGCTATCGTTTGTTTTGTGGTGTCGCAAAATAAGCTGTTTACGGCAATATTTTTCATTGTTTTGATGGTCACTGTAGTGGCTATATTAATTTCTTAAAGTTCTATCTTTCTCTTATATTTTATATAACCACACTACGGGCGGACAAGCGCCTGTTTTTATGCGTTGTGGTTAGCGACAACGACGGTAACACCATCGCGTGTCCGCTTGTTTATGCTCCACATAAACCTTTCACAATAAAGCTCAAGATCCTGTTGAGACTTTTCAAAATAAACTGAATCACGTGAACGAGCAGATTATTTACGGATGAAAAGTAAAAAAAGAGCCGCCAGGTGCTAAAAAATAAACCTTAGACTCAAACGTTAGAACAGGCTTTTCCCCGCAGCACGCCGTGTAATAAATGCTCACAAAGAAAACAGCGGCCGTTACAACTTATGTCTAAAAATTAGAGCTGGGCGATATGAGATTTTTTCATATCACGATATGTTTTTTTCATTTCAGGCGATAACGATATCTATCACGATATAAGCCAAATAACTATATTTGTAAGATTTAAATGTGCCGTTGCTCACAAGTAAAATGTGAAATAATCAGCAGCTTGTTTTTATTTAAATATTTATTTCCCATAATAAGTTCAACAGGGTAGATGTACTTAAGGAACATGAGACTTTTTCAGATAAATAAAGGCAAATATTGCAAACTACACAAAAGGCAGCCGCTAAAGCGTTTAAGATTCAAAATAGAACAAACGAAACAGACTAAATTGTCAATTCCACTTAGAAACAAAATATGAATTCTAAAAATAAATCTTAGTTTGTTTTACAGAAGAACAGACAAAACTGACTAACTTTTGTCAATATCAAATAAACAGAGAACTAAAAGGAAATTCTCAATCTCTCCTTGTTGTATAGCTTAGCTTTTCAAACAGTTTTAACAGTTACTTTAGTCTGACAAAAGCCCAATGACGAATTAGCGCTTCCAGTCAGAGACTGAGGCTACGTCCACACGTACACGGGTATTTTTGAAAACAGAGATTTTCCGTTTTCGTTTTAAAAAATAATCCCGTCCACACTTAAAGGCAGAAATGAAGGAAAACGCTGCTATGAACATGCCAAAGCAGCAGGTGGCGCTAGATTCCTAACCGTGCAGAAATGTTGGCCAATCAGAAGTCTAGAAGCCTCGGTGGGAAAAAGTAAACAAAGCTGGGGCATAGAAGCAGAACAGAGTCGTATGTGTGGACGGACAGTAACTGTGTGTATATGTAAGCATTTAAACACCGCAGAAAGTAGAATTAACAGTATTGTAGAAATTCATTTCACCGAAACAATAACGTGGCGCACAGTGTGATGCATGCACCAGTTTATTGTATTTCCAGACTTGCTTTCGGCACAATTTACAGTGCACGCTACTCTGTTTTTTTGTCAGACTTGAAATAGCCGAAATACCTTCACACTACGGAACTTCTATGGCTCTTCCGTTCGACAATCTCTCCGGCGTTGGAACCATCATCTGTTTTCTCTTCGGGTCACACTCGGTTGATTTTTCTAGTCGGCACACTCATTTCCTCCATTACCCGCTGGCTGCTTCCCAAACAAACACACGTGCGGCTTGGCACTTGTGCTGTACGTAACAAGTCACGCGACGTGACGCTGCGGCTGTGATTGGTTCGGCTCTGCGCTACTTAATTTGGATTGGCTGACCTTTTTTTTTTTTTTAAGAGGACAAGAGCGGCGAGGTCTATAGCGATAGCTTAATTTCTCTATCGAGTAAAAGTTATATCGCGATACATATCGTTATCGTTCTATCGCCCAGCTCTACTAAAAATGTATCGTTTCATGCATCGGTTAAAACACACTCGACTCCAGCTACATGACGCGCAACTGGAAACACTTCCCGCAAGTCGAGCTGCCCGAGATCCATAGAATTGACAGAAAACGTTACATTTTTGTGATTTATATCGTTATCGGGACGATAGAATTCTTATATCGGAATATGAGATTTTGGTCATATCGCACAGCCCTAATAACTGATGTGTTTCCGTTATTGTCATCTATACTGTCCTCTGTGTCCCCTCTTCTTGTCATTGTTTGTTCTAATATAATGTGATCACTGTTTTTGTCCTTGCCACATGATCTGTAAATAGTGTCTCTGTATGTTTTTACTAACTTTTGTTTAACTCCAACCTGCCAGAGGGTCTGCAGATGAAAATCAGCCCAATGGTATAATCTGGCATATTTACATTTATTAAAATGTTCATTAATCTGTATTGCCCTTCTACACAAGTGTCTAAACAAGTTTGCATTCATAGTTTCATTTATTTTTTTCGCAACACAGTCATTATGTATAGACCTTAATACTGTTGTTGCAGATTCAAATCTGGGACTTCCAGACGCACTGCTATAATGACCCCACGCACACTAGGTGGAACTCAATTATAACAGAAAATGTCAGTAACCGAGTAGAGTCGAGTCACATTGAGTAGCTACTAGTGAGAAAGGGTTCTAATTTCTGCAAAACATTCTAACAACAACAGAGAGGCAGCAATTCTCTTAAACAATTGTTTGGTTAATACTTCGTCTTAATCATCTCCTCTAAAGGAAAAAAACATTCTGATGTTTTGAATGCTCTTTAAACACTACATTAGAGTACACAAAAACATCTGTGATACAAGTTTATGGACCTTTGTATTCTAGTTTCTGTTTCAGAATTATTACACAACTTATCAATATCTAAATACAAGTGTGGAATAAAGCTATACATTGATAAGATTTCAGTTCAGTTAAATTTTTTTTTTAAATACACGTCTTAGTGGTTTTGCCTGGCACTATGCCAGTGCCATTAGAAGACTGCAGTTCGTTATCAGCCCCCTCATTCGCACCTCACCAGCTTCCTGTGTGGGAAAACCTTAGTACCATTGAGTGTGAACGTAGTTACAAACAGAATAAGAAACAGGTTTGCATGTGACATGGGTGTCCACGACCAGGATGCTGACGTAAAAAATTTGTAATGTGTAACGGTCTGTAAACTACAGCAGAACGAACAAAAAGAAATATACTCGGGGGGGCATAAAGAACTGATTGGCCAATTTAGAAGAGGTTCTGGCTTCCTTTAGCTAATCCTAATTGTATTTTATAGATAAAAACCAATATAAAGATAGAAGTGGTGAGTCTGAGCTGTAAAGGAGCAGTCAATTTAGCTCAAATCAGTTATACCAATGCTCGATTTCATTTGAATAATTATGGAGCATCTGTTCAGTTCCTTATAAATATATATATATGTAAAACGTTTTTGAGCTTTATGTAGCCATAAAGAGACGATTTTTTGAAGTTTGGACCAACGTTCACTGTCCTCTAAAAATGGAGAAACTAGTATGGTTTCCCTCCCATTTTGGATCCCACGCTCAAGATGACTATGCTGAGAAGCAAGCATTAACAACTATGATGTTCAGTGTGTTCCAGATAACATGAATACACGTAAAATGTTAGCTAAACACAACACATACCATCATAAGCCAGTTATAACTTAATATTAGTTAGCTCGGGGTGGCTAACATGCTGTGCAACTCACCACACTGCACGGCTGTGTCGCATTTCTCGAAGTCGTTGCTTTGCCCAGGAAGAGGCTGTTTTTCTCTTTGATAACTGCCCGATTGGCTTTTCGCGTTCTCAAACTGGCTGCATTTTGTTCTGAGGTCCTCATTCTCCTTCTTGATTTTGCATATTTCTGCCTTCAGCTCGTCAACCATAGTTTCGTAAAGTTTCGTGGTTTCTGCAACAGCGCTCTTCAGCATGCTCTCCATGAAAGAGGCATACTTCGTCTGAAAATCGTCCGAAGACATCTTGTTTGTCGTACTGTACTTCCTGGATACAGATACGAGCCCACCTGAAAGAGTGTCTTTACTCTGGCGTTTTTTTTAAAGGCACGCCGTCAGAAGCTCCGCCAACATGGCTTCTTCACATGGACGGACGGACGGACGCGATCTCTGCTTTGTGTGACGCACATTGGATGACTGACTTACGCAAGCATCCGGTGTTTCACTTCAAGCCAAACTTTGCTTTTTGAAGAAGTTCAGTCAGTGAACAAAAAATAAACTAGGAAATCTGTCGGCGCCGAATTATTATTACTACCGTCGTATAATCCCACACAACACCAAGAGACCTCAATCTTTTCGTTGCAGCTGAGATTATGCTTTCTTGTTCGTCGATTTTGCTTTAACCGCAGTTGGTAAACAGCTTTTAAGAGCATTACCGCCACCGTCTGGATTGGAGGATTAATCGGAACTTTAAGATATCCGGGGTGTCGAACTTGTTTTAGTTCATGCATAACTTTAATTTATTCCATGTGCTTTTTTATTTACTTTTATTTATTGATTTACCGACTTTTACTTACTCCTCTTCCTCCAAAAGTGAATGAACTGATCTTTAAAATCGTAAAGAATATTTTCCAAATAAGTCATTACTTAGACTCCATCTCATCGTATCTGTAGCATCCTCTTCTGTCACACACAGCCTCTGCATGTCCTCTTTGACTAGTTTAAGGAACCATCTCTGTAGTTACTATCGCTCGTTTTGACATTAATAAAATTATTTATTAATGACTGCACTGCAATTTTCAAATTTTGCCTTTCATCAAGCCAAACTGAACCCTTTCATGGGCTGGTTGTGCCCCACATAACACGTGCTCATATGCTAAAACAGTTATCTTTTTAATCTACTTGTTGTCTAAAAAATGACACAAAAAGCACACACGTTACACGGAGAAAACACGTTTCACTTCCTGTCTCATAAGTGAAAGAGGTGAACTTTAAGATGCAAAATGGGATTTAACTGAAGCAACAAAAAGGTTTAATTTGGATGTGAAACTGTTTATTTATGGAACAGTATCCTAATATGACAATACTTCTCCACCCTTGTCATTTAGTGCTCTTTAAGCACGTTTCCCACTGGAACCAGTTCTCTTTTCTTTCTTCCGTAGCATGAAAATTGTTCCAATCGACGACCCGTATTTAGATACCGGAAGTGTCGTTGTTTACGGAATCGGGAGAAATGTCATAACGCAAGAGTAAAGCTAAGCTACGGAATTACTTTTTCTACTAAGCCTGAGTTCTAAATACACGATATGTAAAGAATGCGATCATTTATGTCAAAAATCTCAAGCGAGCTTATGTTTTTTTCAAATTAAATAGTGTCCAGAATCCGTTAAACATAAATCAGAACTAATGGAGCGAGCTAGTTGCAGCTAACGTTAGCATGACACTTTGTTTAAACAGCAGGGTTCATGAAAGCAACCAAGCTGTAAACTCGGACAACCGATACAATCCATAAATCATTAACTACACAAAAAGCACGTGTAAGAAACGGACACATCTACCTTAGAGACACCGACTTTAGCTGTAGCCAGTCAACAACAACAGGCTTTGAATTGCCAGTCATTTTTTCTCCTCCTTTTCCGTTTATTAAAAAGACTTTAAGCCACAGCGCAGTTATAATGGCGGAGACTATACTAACGTTTCAGTCACAGCTTTCTGGCGTCATGGAGACGGTGTTCAAGGCTGCTATGTATGAGATCACCCGGTTGGTGGAGGACAGTTTTTTGGAAGAGGTAACGCGGTGCCGGGAGCAGGTTGAGTCCTTAAAGAGACGACTGAAGTGGTCGGAGACTCGTCGCAAAGAACGAGAGGGAGACTGGAGAGGGAGATGCATTGACTGTGGAAAAGTCGGGATATCCAGTGAGAACCAACCCAGAACCTCAGGTGGGTCTTTCTAGGGTTAGTCGTCCATGTTTTACCTGTATTTATTTTCTTAAGGCTAATGAAGAGTTAACCTTTCATTAGAATTAACATTACATTAACAATTCCATTACAAACAAAACTAGGTGTATAAATATTGCAAATATTTTAAGAAATGTGATTATTTAAGTATTTGGGGTTGGACTACACTACCTCAGGCCACAGCTGTATAAATGCAGCATACACAGAATACATTTTAAACACTTTGTGGTTGTTTTAAAATTTTGCCTGGAAATAAAGGTACTTCCAGTGCATAAACTTGCATTACATATTCTTTAATCTGCATTACTCACACTGTGGTGCCTGACTTCTGCATATCTTACTTGTGTAACTAGTACTTATGAAGCCAGGTTGGAGAATTTGATCACAAATGAATAAACACTTTCTGGCTGCTTCATTAGTTACTCCAGTTCAGCTGTTCATTAACACAAATAATATAGAGCCAATCACATAGCAGCAACTCCATGCATTTAGGCATGCAGACATGGTCAAGACAACGTGCTTAAGTTCAAATCAAGCACCAGAATGCGGAAAAAAGTTAATTTAAAATACTTTGAACTTTGTCTGTACAACTTTGTAATATACTGCTACATCTCTTCCCCCAAAGAAGAAATCTATAATTCTATTTCTTGTGGGTTTTAAGAGAAACATAATCATGTTTCTTTTGACTATGTTCATAGCCACATATTCACATATTTCTCCTTTTGGCTTTTGGATTTGTAACCCTAAGTTAAACATACTGGGGAAAATAAAGAGATTCTGATCACCCACTGTTAATTATGATTTTTACTAATCACCAAAAATTGTTTCCTTTTTTGCTGCTTAAAGAAGATTGCTAGAGCTCAGAGGCAATCTTCTTGACATTATATAAGTCAACTGACCTTTGCCTTATTTTGTTTTCTAAATCTTTGAAATTCTATTATTTTCAGAGAAAAGCCTGAAACAGGAGATTGTGCTTCATGAAGAAATAAATAGTTCCCAGGGAGCTGATGGATGTACACTGAGCCATGAGAAGGAAGGAGAGGAAAAAATAGAGCGCCAAAGTGCCACAAAAGCAACGCAGGTATGATAGTTTTATTACATTATACAGCTTTATAAATTTACAAAACAAAAGTGTATAAAATGTGTGTTTAAGCCACTTAGTCTCATATTATGGGGTATAGAGCCACTGCAGGGAGTGTGATAAACCAAGGAAACATTTGTGGTATGGGTAAACTGACGAAATGTGATTTTTATTTATTTATTTATTTATTTTTTTTTTTGGGGGGGGTGAGGGGGAGACATGTTCACTAATGTTCTCTTGGTGAGCCATGCACCATGAAAATTGAATCATTTATATTGTTAAAAATTGTGGGGGTATGGGAACTGACTGTGCACATTACACAGCATCCATGTAATATTTTTAAGTATTTTAATTATTTTTTGTTTGAAAAACCCTTAAGCATTACGTTAGATCTGCTTGCCAAAGTTAGGGTTCTACTTAAGGCAACTAAGGTAAAACCTGATGGATTAATGTTGCCTTTCCACTTTTTTTCCCCAGTCATCAGGTATTCAAGGCACTGGACTGTTCAAGGAAGAAGCTCTTCAGATCCAACCAGAAAATGATGAGTCGCAAGGGTGGCACATCAGCTTAGATGGTAAGTCTCTGTGCAAGTACATGCAGAAAATTTAACAAATTAATTTCTCGTTAATTTTTCAAGTGCTGTACAAATAGAGACAACACAATGTATGGTGTATATTGAATGCAGTGAGGCTATTTTAACTTTTTCTCACTACTCGTGTTTCAGAAGCAGATGTGTCAGCTCTTCCAGGACCCAGTAAATGTTTTAATGACCAAAAGATCCCAAAGTGCCAAGTAAATTGGGAAACTGGATTTGAGCAGAGAACAGAATCAAACAATGATGGACACTCGGGTGAACCGACTGAACCTCTGTTCCCAAACAGGTACGGCATGGAAGACTTAGATGGCATTGACAAGTCTGGATATGGAGACACTGGAATGATAGACATGGGTAATTTTGATGGGATACATTCACCATCGCACCTGGGCAAAGATCTGAGTTATGTGGGCCATTATGATGAGGATGTGGTAACACCAGAAGGAGCTGATCATCAAACTTACCAAACAGGCACTCAGCGGAATAGAAAGGATCAGGAAGGTTCACCCTCAGGTTCCCCCTCTAGGACTAACATTGATGTAAGTGGAGAGTTCAGCTGTTTACTAATTAATGAGGAGGGGTATCTGCAGGACACAAATGTCTTGTACCCTGAACAAGTGTCCAGTGATTCAGGTAGTAGATTCAGCTTCCGCGGCCAGGGTATTCGTATTGGCCCTTCTCTAGACAGCACTGAGGATATGTATGAGCCTTCAGATACGTACAGCGATACCTTAAACGTGGGACAACAGATGCAACCTCAGGCAACAGTGAGAGGAGCAAGGAGATACACTTGTAACCAGTGCTCCATGTCCTTTCCGGATTCTGCTTCCCTCAAGGCTCACAAACACACACACAAAGGCACTGGACAAGTGCCCCCATACTCCTGCAACCAGTGTGGAAAGACCTTTACTCAAGCTTGTAACCTTAAAGTCCACCAAAGGACTCATTTAGGGCAAGGGGTTCACCTCTGCAGCCATTGTGGTAAAGGTTTTCCTTCATTTTCTGACCTAAAGGCACACAAATGTGGTCAAGTAGGGGACAAGCCATATTGCTGCACAGTATGTGGGAATAAGTTCAGCCGTCTATGGAATCTTAAGTTGCACCAGAGAATTCACACACAGGAAAAACCTCATCGGTGCACCATGTGTGACAAGAGCTTCACAAGAGCAGACATATTGAAGGTTCACCAGCGTACCCACACAGGGGAAAGACCATACTGCTGCACTGTTTGCGGCCTCAGCTTCAAACGCCTGGATCATCTGAAATCCCATCAACGCAAGCACATGACAGATCTATAATTCCTTGGGAGAAGAAGTATCAAATTATTTAATATTATTTGTGCTATCTGAAGGTTTAAGTGAATATTTATATTAATGAGCCTGTGATGGATAGATAAGGTCTATCACATTCAGTTAAACAAGTCTCATTTGTAATCAGTTACTGCTGCATATTTTATACTCATTAAAAATATACTGCCTTGGAGTATAACTGAAGAACTTGACCAACAATATCTTTGTGATTACTCAGCTGATTGAAAATAAAACTGGCTTTAGATGCCATCGTCTGTTTATATTCTTGTTTCCTGAAGTTAGTTCTTGGCACATACTTCCTAATGACGTCACCCAGGTAGTAATGGAGTAATGTTTTGATTTTCACTGTTGCCTCCCACCAAGAAGGTACTTAGTTCAATTCCACCATCAGCAGGGGTCTTTCTGTGTGGAGTTTGCATGTGTTTGCGTGGGTTCTACTCTAGCTTCCTTCCATAGTCCAAAGGCATGCAGATAGTGGAGATAGGTTAATTGGAAACTTTAAATTGCCCATGGCGTGAATGTGAGTCAGAATGGCTGTCTATGTCAGTGGTTCTCAAACATTTTACATCATTCCCCACATGACACGCCCCCTCTAAACACAAGAAAGAAAGAAAAGCCTAGCTGCACAATGAATCCTTCAGTTATTTTTGCTTTAAACAAACAACTTTCATTTCAAACAACTATTTGTAACTTTTGTCACTACACTACTTCATTACTCTGCAACACTTCTTCAAAAAAGCAACCAGTTAAACAGAATTTGAACATTGCCAAACATGGAAAAATACAGTTCAGTCTTAGTCTTAAAACACTTTTTATTAAAAAAAACAAACAAATCCAGAAACTTGTGAACAGAAATGAAGGGTATATATAATTTAGTGTGAGTTTAGTACTATTCACTTAGTGGCTGCAGTGAGCCTGTTTTTGACTGCAGAGCTGTGGTGGGGCATGGTCTGTGGGGGAGGCGGACGCACCTGAGCGGCATCCCCAATCACGTCTTGCCGGCTTGAACTAGGTCCTGTTGTTGTTGATGTGTGTAGGCTGTAGCTGAAAAGCTGCAGCTGCATGTGTAAGTTGACAGCCACAATAAAGAAGTGTACTGAAAAGTGCAAACGCGGTCAGGTCTTTTTTTTGCCCCAATTCTGGGTTTGACCTGACCACATATTCGCAGTTTTCAGTACACTTCTTTATTGCGACTATCAACTTACACAAACGGCTGCAGCTTTTCAGCGGATGCGCATATTATTTATGTAACTGCTGCGAATTTCTTTGTACCGCCATGAAAGTGATCCCGATGTTAATCATTAGTTCCACATAACTTTTCTGCCAGGTAACTTGTGCCCCACCTGCCACACACTTTGAGAACCACTGGTCTATGTGCTAGCCCTGCAACCTGTCCAGGGTGTACCCTGCCTCTTGCCTTTAGACAGCTGGGATAGGGCCCCCCCGCTCGACCCAGGAAAGGCTAAGTCGAAGAGATGGATGGATATCTGTGTACTTTGTTGTGTTTCTTGGTCAATTCACCATCTGTGTGGAGCAAGAAATTATATAAACATCTGTAGTTTGTAGACTGAGCCTAGCATAAGTCTGACCTCAGCTTCTTCAAATGCTTTATTTGATGTTGTAAGATCTGGTATTGATTGGAAAAGTCAATAAGAGCTTCTAGATTTACAAGAGTAAAGAGAAAAGGTTGACTCAGGAAAAACACAAGATGCAACAACTGTGTGTGTGTGTGTTTTTTAACTTTTGTCTAAATTAGAATTAGAATTAGAATTCAACTTTATTGTCATTGCACATGCACAGGTACAGGGCAACGAAATGCAGTTTGCATCCATCCAGAAGTGCTTTAGTGATATAGATATATTACAATATATATTAGCAATAATATAGATATGTGAGTATATTACAGAAATGGGTCTATTATGGTATGTTATAATGTACACGGTATGAAGTATGTTGTGAATATTCTATAATTATAAGCAGAGATGGGCAGTAACGCGTTACTTGTAACGCGTTACTGTAATCTGATTACTTTTTTCAAGTAACGAGTAAAGTAAGGGATTACTATTGCAAAATCGGTAATTAGATTACCGTTACTTTCCCGTAGGAACGCTGCGTTACTGCGTTACTAAAACCGTGATTTTTTTTGCGAGAATGTCTCATGACAGTGACGTAAGCAAGTGCGACGTTGGTGACAGCAGCTGTGTGCAGATCAACAATAGATAATATATCGAGTGCGGGAGAGAGTATGAGCGTGCAGCGTTTAAAGTGTGGAAGTACTGACCTTACTTTGAGTTTGATTCCATAAAAAGTGACAAAAACATTAGCGTCCATCGTGCGTGGGAAGAAAACTTCTTTTTACAGCGAAAAAAACCCCTAAACTTCCGAGCAAGCACCGAGTAGCTACGACGTGATGGGAAACTCACAGAGACACTCGCGCGGATTCTTCAACTGACCGCAGCACACCTGCACCAGGGTAACCCTCCGCCTACCCTGCTCCTGCTTTACAGGTGAAAATAGAGCAAAAGGACCGCTGAGTCTTTGACTTTATTTATTTTCTGCTGTGTTTTACTTGCATCTGTTTGAAAGAGTGAGTGAAAACACAAAAAATATTTTATTTTATGTGCTGGAATGTGTAGAAAATAGGTTTAAATGTTAAACTAATTTATTCAAGTCAGAGAATGTTGCATATAATTAAATGTTTTGCTTGATGCATAAAGTTAAAAGATTAAAACTGATAAAACAAGTTAAAAAAAAGAGACTTTTCCATTTGATTGCATTTTGTATGATGGATTATGTAGAAAAAGTAGAATTGGGCTGAAAGATCTATCACTTTATCACCTCTTCAGGTTGTAAATCGTGTTTTTAAAAAGTAACTAAGTAACTAAGTAACTAAGTAATTAATTACTTTTGAAAATAAGTAATCAGTAAAGTAACGGGATTACTTTTTGGGGGGAGTAATCAGTAATTAATTACTGATTACTTTTTTCAAGTAACTTGACCAACACTGATTATAAGTATGTACAGGCTGTAGTGAGTACAAGCTATGTACAGGCTATGAACAGGATATAAATATGAAAAACTATACAGAATATGAAATAAATAACTTTACAGAAATCTGAGATATACAGTTATACAGAAATGGGAACTATGCAAGTTGTAAACAGTTGTAGGATTAAAAATGATCGAATGTACAGAATGATTATTTACACAGAGCTATACAGTAGTGCAGTTAAGATAAGTGAGGATGTAGATAGTTTCTACAGAGGCTATATAAAGTGCTAGTGGTTGTGAGTGGTGGTTCAGTCCATGTTATTATTGTGTGTTTGAGGGTACAGTTGTCCATTGTGGGTGTGTGTATGTTCAGTCCATGTGTTAACGTGGGTCAGATGTCAGGAGGCAGAGTTCAGGAGTCTGACAGCTGTGGGGAAGAAGCTGTTCCGGTACCTGGTGGTCTTAGTCCGGAGGCTCCTGTGGCGCCTCCCAGAGGGCAGGAGGGTGAAGAGTCCATGTGATGGGTGACTGGGGTCTCTGATGATTTTCCCAGCCCTTTTTAGACACCGCTTCCTGTAGATGTCTTTTATGGCAGGAAGTGGTGCTCCGGCGATGCGCTGGGCAGTTTTCACGACCCTCTGTAACGCCTTCCGGTCCGAGGCAGAGCAGTTCCTGTACCAGACTGTTATACAGTTGGTCAGGATGCTCTCGATGGTGCAACGATAGAAGTTCACCAGGATGTCTGAGGACAGGTGGTTCTTCCTCAGAGTCCTCAAGAAGAAGAGGCGCTGGTGAGCCTTCTTGACAACCTTGGAGCAGTTGGTCGTCCAGGTGAGATCCTCGGAGATGTGGACTCCCAGGAACTTGAAGCTGCTCACACGCTCCACAGCCGTCCCCTTAATGTGGATGGGTGGATGTGGGTCAGCATTCCTCCTGTAGTCCACGATGAGCTCCTTGGTCTTCTCGGTGTTAAGCAGCAGGTTGTTTGTGTCGCACCACTCAGCCAGACGATCCACCTCCTCCCTGTAGGCGGCCTCATCGTTGTCACTGATAAGGCCAATCACCGTGGTGTCATCTGCAAACTTAATGATGGTGTTGGAACCATCAGTAGGTCTGCAGTCGTGGGTGAAGAGGGAGTAGAGGAAAGGGCTCATCACACAGCCTTGTGGTACACCGGTGTTCATTGTGATGGTAGATGAGCAGCGGTTATCCAGCCGGACATGTTGGGGGCGGTTGGTCAGGAAGTCCAGTAACCATTTGCAGATGAGGGAACTGATGCCCAGGTCTGTCAGTTTCCTGATGAGTTGCGAGGGGTGGACTGTATTGAACGCTGAACTGAAGTCTATAAACAGCACTCTGGCGTAGGTGTTGTTGTTGTCCAGGTGTGCGAGGACAGAGTGCAATGCGATGGAGACTGCATCCTCTGTGCTCCTGTTCTGGCGGTATGCGAATTGGTGGGGGTCCAGGGTGGGGGGGAGACAGGATTTGAAGTGTGCTAGGACCAGCTGCTCTAAGCACTTAGTGATGATGGGAGTGAGTGCTACTGGGCAGTAGTCATTGAGGCAAGATGGGTTGGAGTTTTTGGGTATCGGGACGATGGAGGTGGATTTGAAGCAGGCCGGTACCACAGCGTGGGCCAAGGACAGGTTGAATATGTCTGTCAGCACTCCTGCAAGCTCCCCAGAACACGCTCTGAGAACACGCCCGGGGATGCCATCAGGACCTGCAGCCTTGTGGACATTGATCCTGCTCAGCACCGCTCCTACATCGGTGGGGGAGAGAGTCAGAGGTTGGTGGTCTGGCGTCACGTCTGCTTTGGTTGTGGTTGTGGGGTTCCCTCGCTCAAAACGAGCATAAAAGTTGTTGAGCTCGTTGAGGAAGGAGACATCAGAGGATGCGGGGGAGGGTTTGGTGGTCCTGTAGTCTGTGATGGTCTGGAGTCCTTGCCACATGTGTCGGGGGTTGGAGTTGGAGAAGTGTTCTTCTACCTTCTTTTTGTAATGGTGTTTGGCTTTTTTGATGCCCTTCTTTAGATTAGCCCTGGCTGTACTGTAGGCGTGTGCATCTCCTGACCTTAAGGCGGTGTTGCGGGCCTTCAGGAGGAGACGAACATCCCGGTTCATCCAAGGCTTCTGGTTGGGGTACATGGTGATCCGTTTCTGGGTGGTGACACTGTCTGTGGTCTTGGAGATGTAATCCAGTACAGATGAGGCGTACTGGTCCAGGTCTGTGTGGGTGAACATATTCCAGTTAGCTACTAAAGAGAATCCTTTATGACAAAATAAGATTTTTTTGTAAATGTTTGTATATAATAAAGAGCCATACAAATAAAACAATTGATAGATACAGACTCAAAGAAGATGTTCTGCCCAATATTTAAAATACACACATTTGTTGCCTTCATGAAGCGCAAAAAAGAAGCAGAGATGTCAGAATAATACTTTTTTAACAGGGGCTTTTTTCTTCAACAGTCAGTTTTGTTTGCTCATAAAATATGAATTCATACAACTGATGAATCTTTTATGGTAAATGTAACCATCCCTACCACACACACCAAACAGCACTGTGATCTAGACAGCAGCTGAATAGTCTTGGTCCCATGTCTATTAGGAGCCTGTGTTCTCAAAACAAATTCAGAGGCACTGTTTTTATAGTTTAAAAGTCATGTTGTCTGTTTATTGCCTAATGAAATCTAGGGCCTGATACATTTAAATATTTTTTTAAAGGAATAGAAAGAGTACAATCAAATTACTTTGATTCATTTTATAGTTACGATTTCATTTGTTTACCTAATGTTTTGATTTTGCTGTTAAAAGAAGTAATATTATTATTAGTATTATGTACACTAGCATTTTCCTTAAAGACATTTCCACCACCTTGTGGTGGTAAAAATTGGTGCATACTATCCTCACAAGAATGCTGGAAGTTAATTTTCTGAGGCTCAAAGGTTTGTTGTGGGGATATGAGACAGAACTGTAAACTCAGTGAAGTAGATTTAATTTAAGGTCTGGACTCAGGGAAAAACCACTGCCTCTTCTGTTTGTGTAAAGAAGTTTAGCTACATATTTAATTCTCAAGATAAAAAAAAAAGTGGAAGAAAACTTAGTTTTTCTACATGATAGAAAAACTACGACAAAACTAATAGTTTTTTAGTAAAAGAAAGAAATAATGTGCAAAAGAATAAGTTCTGTTAGTTCTAACTGCCCATGAATTCTGTAGTAGACAGTAAAAAAATAGGAGATTTTCTGTCATTTAATTATCTAATACTTAATTACTTTCATGTAGTATGAAAAGTCCAAAATTTACAATCTTCTTCACAACGCTGTCCAGTCGGCCGGAAAGAAAATATGAAAAAAAAAATGTCCGCAAATCGCAAGTTAAAACTGACTGCCAGGTGCAGCCTGATGGTTTCACTTTAGTAAAACGCGTTTCGTTTTTTACTCGTCTCCAGTCGAGGCCACCGTACTGCGTTGTGCGTGACGCCACGAGCAAAAACAAGGACCACAGGCGAGTGATGAGTAGCTAGCTCCGTTCAACGCAATTTAATTCCTTTAACAGCTGTTACAATCGAAAGCAAAAACCCACGCGTGAAACATCTCGACAATTAAGATTTCACTCCCGTTTACAAGTGTCTGTAGCACTCGTACCGGACACGATATCACACGAATGCTACAGCTAAATATTAGCTGGTTAGCTGACAGTTCAAATCGACGTCTCATATCAGTAAACATCGCGTTAGGCTGCTTTTTACCATTAATAATGTTATTAATAAAAGCTTATCCCTCCTCACGAGGAATACCGACAGCGGAAAATTGGTGTATTGTTGAATAGAAATTACTCTGCGGTTATGGCCTTCAGCTTACAACATGTAGCAGGATTTTCACAATACACCATTTAATAAAACATCAAACGTCATTCTCCTTTGCATTCATTCACTAAAGCACATAAGCCCCGTGAGTAACAGCTAAGACAAGGGAGGCTGATAGAGTGCACCATGTCGGACCTGGACACCCTCATAGTCACCTTTCAGACCCAGCTTTCAGATGTGATGGAGGCTGTAGTGAAGACAGCCATGTTTGAGGTGACCAGGTTGGTGGAAGATGTGTTTTTGGTGGAGGTGAAGCGCAGGAGCCAGGAGATAGAGTCCCTGAGGATGCAGCTGCAGTGGATTGAGAGCAAATTCAAGGATCAAGCAGGGAAAGAAGGAGGAAAGACTGGAAGGGGCGTGCACTGTGCAAGGCATGGTGTGGAACTGTCCACTGACACTGCAGAAAAAAGGCCTAAAAACCATCAGGAAGGTAAGAAGAAACAGATGTAAAATGAATTTTATATAGGTCATGGGATGCCCTAAATATTGTAAACACTGTTGTGTTTTTTTTTTTTTTTTTTAAAGAACAAGTTAGTGTGAAGACAGAGAGTGACTCTTTTGAAAGATGGACAGCAAGCTGCAGACTAGAAGACACATCAGAGTCGCTACCAGAGGCAGACAGTGCTACAGCTGCACAGAGCCCTGAAAGGGAGCCAGAGGTGAGCCAGATTAAATGACTACTAGAGCAAAGTTATGTTGTACTGACATTAAATAATCATCATCTTCTTTATGTATCTGCATTTTATTGGGTGCTTCTGGACACATTTCAAGTGCTATAAGAGCTGTAATGTTGTATAAAAAAACAACAGTATCGATAATGGCTCTAAAAATTGGTGAAATGGAACCAGTAGATATTCACAGTATTTCATGCACTGTATGTCTTCAGGCAGCAGAAGAAAAGGATGTGAGATCAGCTGTTGCTACGAAGGAGGAAGAAGTTAGTCAGCCATCTTGCTCCTCTGTGCATATGGGAGGGTGGAACTGTAGTGGTACGTATTGTTAGGATCTTATCTTTCTTTCAGTCTGTCCATAGTAAAGGAACATTAAGCATTATTTATTGCACAAACACATACCCTCTCGACCCTACCGTGTGCCGTGATATAGCTCCCTATCCCCTCAAGCAGGTGTTATGGTTGACACATTGTTTTATAATTTATTCTTTGCTTTAGGAGAGCTTGACTTGTTAACCTCAACTCAGTTCTGCTCAACATTAATAAATTTATATAATTTTTTTTTGTTATCTCTGTGGCTCCTGGGGAAAATTAATTGCCAGACAAACAGTGACCACTAGGCAATTTCCACATCCTTTGTTGTTGTTCAAACTCCCCACCCCAGTACATGACAGGTTTGTGTTGCAGGTAGGCCACTTTAACATTCAGACTCTTTTACATGAAGAATGTTGAATTAAGCAAGACATTTTCTCAGAAAGGTGTCGCCTGGATTGCAGTTGGTGTTTTTCCAGCATTAATGGTACCTACAATGATGTGCATGCTAATATACGCTCAAATAGACTTTAAACATCTGAAAAGTTGGGAAATTCCTTTATTTCACCATGCAAAACATTAAACACAACCTAGAACACAAAAGATTAGGTTTTTTTCTTCAATAAGCCTAATATGATAAAACAAAGTAGCCAATATAAGGTAAAAATCTTAATAAAGTACAATAGAATATAATGCAAATAGTAGGATATAATACAACACGTTAGTATAATAAATTCAGTAAAGTAAATTAGAATAAAATGGCTTTTCAAATTTAGCAGATGACATTAAAGTGACTGGTCCCTATCTCCAAAATGAAGATAGAATTTTTGTTGTCCACTTTACCTCAGTGCACCTAAAAGGGATTCAGGCCCGAAAGAAACAATAACATTGTTGCATTTTTTAATTAATTAATTTTTATTTCCTTAATTTAAAAGAAAAATCCTTATTTTCTAGATGAAGAGGGACCTGGATCAGACAACGAGAGTGGAACAGTTCAGGTACAACCCAAACAGACTGAAGAAAACAGTGAGGAATTATTGAGAAATGTCATGAAGAAAGACCCACAGATAGCTTCGGGTTATGGCTTTCCTGAAGACAGGCAGGAAAAACACCCGTCTACAGATCGACCGCGTGTTTCATCTTTGGAAATAGATACCAGTTGGGCTGGCTTGACTGTCACAGGCGCTGAGTTGTTGCAGAATCCCAGACTTGGAGCTGAAACGGAACGTGATCCAGTCAAAACTAAAGGAGAACATGAGCTGTCTGATTCTGTCAGAGCGGACATTCAGGTTACCCCAGGCAGAGATAAAATTTCATCCTCAGGGTCCCCTAAGGCAAGACTAAAAAACAGTGATGTTTTAGGCCTGACTATCAAGAAGGAAGTCATTCTTGATTCTGATGGATGTGAGGAAGGTGAGCATATAGAAAAGAAAATAACAAACTCAGGTATGTCCTCTTTTTCATGTTCAGTAAAGCAGCACAAGGTGAGTTCAGAAGCACACAGACTAAACCACATTTCTCAAAAAGCTGCTGTGCAAGAGGTTATGAAGCTACATTCCAAAGCCGGTTCAGGTTTCAGATTGCAAGCCGCTTTACAGCATCTCCACCGACCGATGAAAAAGCCGTCTCACACTCTCTCGAACAGTACCGCTGCGGCACTGTCTATAGCTCCCTCTCAAGTTGTAAACTTAAATAACCTTCAAAGAATTCCCTCCACATCCAAAGCATCTCCTGCTGTATCCTCAATCCAGCGAGTTCACCTGGGTGACAAACAGACATCAACCCTTAACCGAACTGGAGACTCCTGGGTCAGCAACAGGTCCCAGCACCATCCTGCAAACTCTCACCACGTCAGTCCTGGTACCCATCCAGACTCTCAGTCTCACGCCGCTCCAAGGCATCTCCTACGCTGTGGGCAGTGTGGGAAGTGCTTCCCCCACCCCAGTAACTTGAAGGCCCACCTGCAGACTCACACAGGTGAGCGGCCTTTCTGCTGTTCGCTCTGTGGCCGGAGTTTCACCAAGCTGAGCAACCTTAAAGCACACCGTCGCGTCCACACTGGAGAGAGACCATACTGCTGCTTGGCCTGTGGCAAACGCTTTACCCAGAAATGTAATCTCAAACGCCACCAGAGGATCCACCTTGATGCATGTTGATAGAGATCCAACATACATCATGAAAGGACAACTTAAATATGTGTATTTCTTTAAGATGCTACAGAGCTATGTTGTGTTGCAATACAGTCTGTGTGAGGCTTTGCAGGCCTTCTTTTTGTATATTTATCTTTTAAAGTGATTGTCCTGAATAATACTGTGCATTCCAGAAAGGTTAATCTAATAACATATAAAAATGTTTTAATGTTACTAAAGGATGAAAAACAAGAATGTGTTGTGTCGTTTACCGTGTGCAAAGATAGGGCAGTTGATACATTTGGTCAGTAAAAGACTGTGAATATGCATATTATTGTGTTGTGTCAACTGCAATGTGCCTGTGAGCACACAAGCACTTGTCAGCCATGGATCAGAGCCTACATTTATCAGCTGTAACATTTATTCAAACTGGTAAGCCTAGCTCTAAAAATACTTTGCAAAATACTACAAATTTAAACAGATATCCACAGGACACTAAAATTGGTTAAGGTGCAGTAGTTAATGTCTGCAACAGCAACTTTTCTTGCTATACCTCTCGTTATGCCAACTTTGCATTAAAAAATGTAAGTTTATTGATCAGTGCTTAGATTTTGTTTTTAATGAGGAAAATTACATCATAAAGAAAAAGCTTATGACTGCTCTCTTATTTGTAAGGAGCTGCTGCAGCAGATGGAGCCACATATTTGATTTGGCACTGAGTTTTAAGCTGGATGCTCTTCCTGATGCAACCCTCCCAGGGATTTGTGCCTGCTCTCGGGGATTTGTGCCTCCTCCCAGTCTTGTACCGGGGATCTTTCATGTTGAGGGAATGTGTTAACAGCGCTGCCCTCTTGATTACATCATAAAGTAAGAAAAGTCGCGATTGCCATAATCAAGAAGAACATCCATTTAATTAATTTTTAGCAGATAATTTTTAATACAAGAGTTTACTGCCTGCAGAGTAAGTTAATAAATGGTTCCAAGTTGTTCTTTAAAACTTGTTAATAAATATAGGCCCAAATCATTTGATCTAAGAACCCTCCCTCCGGTAACGAAACAGTTTTAATGTAGATGCATCCTTTCTTAGTTTTAAAATTGTACAATGATCGATGATCTGATATTTCAAGATGCAAAGACTTCTTTACCAATGTCTTGAAAAGTGCTTCTTTTGAAAAACGATTTATCATAAGTGATGACTACATTCATATTTAAATATTCATTAATCGTATCTGTTTAAGTTTAAAAAAAGCCTTAAAATAACCCTGATATTAAGGTTTTAAACAATATTGCAGTATCTTAATTGAACACTTGGTGTCATCCTTTCACCAAACTTATTGTGGCAACGAGGACCTTGGCAGAGATTTTATTTTTTTTTTGAGGATTTCGTATCCTCTTGTCTTGCTTCTAATGTAATAATGTAATATAGAGGTGCTCTCAAAGAAAACCCCTCCATTAGAGTAACAATCCGTGGTAACAAGTGTCTGTAAGCACCGTTTTAGCTGATCTGTGTGCCCAGACCTGTGTGTGTTACATATCTTACACTCAGGATTAGGCTTGATGTGTTGTATCTGTGAAGTCAGAGCAGCACTGTGCAGGTGGTACAACCGATAACATTTTAATCTTATTTTCAAGGTGAGGAAAAAGCTAGCAGAGGCTGATCTCTTTCTCCCTGTGTACATGTATGTGTGGAGAGAGAAAATGTGGATTAAAGCTGTGCTTCTGTCTACAGATGGTATCTTTCCTTTTTGATGTTTGAACCCAATAACAAGAGAAGTTATCTGTGAGGTGTAATTAAGAAATACCTACTTAGCTGAATCTGCAGTGAGCATAATAGATAGTGCTTGTTGTTTGTGGGGGATTGTGAAACTAGTCTGTTTAATGTGTGCGGTGCTCAGTATACCTAAACATTGCTGTATGCATCGCGCAAACATTTACCTTCTGCCTGTGCATTTCAAACACTCTTGTATGAGTCATCGTTTTGTTTTAATTCCATCGCTGGAGCGGTTTTTCTGAAGATGTTTATTTGGTTAAAAAAAAAGCAAATACAAAAAAGACCAAACCACAATTATACTTTCATTTTCCCTTTCCTGCTCTCTTTTGCACTTTGATTTGAACACGTTTCCCTTTCTTCTGAGACTCTTTCTGGCCTGTCAGGGAATCATAAGCCTCACTAAGTTGGTAGCCTTATGAAGAATAGGAAGCTGCTTTTTTTTGTGTGCAGGTTGGTCTTTCTGACTTTTTCTTTGGTGACATCAGAAAGCCACTTCAAGCTGGGATGCTGTTAAGCTTGATTTGGCTTAAAAAAGAAAACATACTCTAAGAGAGGAGGAAATTTTTGGCAACCCTCCACAGAGATTTTGTTCTGAGCCAAGACAAGAATTATAATACAGGCATTTTTAAACCAATTTTGTTAAGTAGAGTTTCATTTATTCAAGCATGAAATACATTTTTGTTTGTCCAGTAGTTAGAAATAGAACATTTGTAATCGCCCCCACAAAGGCCTGTAATGGTGGTTATAAAAGGAAAAATGTGGGCTCTCTGCCTCTGACTTTAAATGCTTAAAACAAAATAAAGAAATCATACAACGAGGCCTGCAGTAAGTTGATCTACTGGAAATAAAGTCATCACTGCTACTGTGCTGCTGTTTCTTTTAATTTTGTCACCTTCCTCTTCCTAAAAGCAGATTAATAATAATAATTTCTTTATATTTTAACTAATCAATAGCTCAGTCAAACTAGAGCAAAAATAGGACCGAGACTGATGGCAACTAGAAAAAATCAGGGATGGACTGTGGATTTTATTGAAATTCTTTGCACTTTGCAAACAATTGCAAGTTGTGTGACAACCAGCTGGTTCTTAAAGTGTGCAACACTCTCCACCTGTGAACAACCACTTTCAATCTCAATGTGACTGCGCAGGTCACCTGGTGATAGACAGCAGACTGTGAGTGGTCACAGACCAGGGCCCGTGGCAAATATTTTCATTGGGCTGCTGTCTCCAGTCACTGTTTTTCCTAGTGTGACTGTAGCATAATAGAAAAATCAAGCACATCTGTATGCACAATATTTTGGTATTTTCCATTTTTGTTTTAATGGCCTTGGTGTCTGGTATCTTGGTCTAAATAATAAGCTACCTTAAACCTTTGTGTAATGTTTTCTCTTGCCCTGGCCTGCAAATGTTTTTTTCCTAGTTTTTCTTGCTGTGTGAGTTCACCCGTAGTATAAAACACCTAAAAATTATTATTATTTTTTTTGGTGTAAGCTGTAAGTCCTTGAATTTGTTATTACCACATCACCATGTCTCCTTTCGTCTGTGACTCTTTGGCTGATCTGATCCTTTCGTGGCTTTCAAGAACCAAAGAAATGATCGCCCAGTGAATCTTTTAAGACATGTTTGGACAAATGATAACTGGAGAGCATAAACAAACTGTATATTGCCATATTTAAGTTGGAGGACTTGTCAAAAAATGTAGTCACCTGCTATTGTTGAGTTGTTCAAGAAAAGGGCATAATAGTCAAATAAGTGAACCAGATGTAGGTTATAGCAAAATACTACATCACACAAAATCAATAGGGCAAGAAGCCTTTCATACTCTTCCAGAAAAGCTATTCTTCCTCCACAGTAAATGACACTTTATTGTGACAGCCCTTTATTTAAACTTAAATACACAGAAGCCTGTAGTATATTCCTTCACATTCAAGACTCATATTGGCCTTGCCTTTCCATCTCCCACTGTTTTTAATATGTTTCTAATTGTAACATGCAATTCAGCATTGTCAAGTGTTTTTTAGCTACTGCCTTTCATTACCTTGAGCCTGTTAACACTTCCCAACGCTGGGAGAGAGACAAAGGAATCTGAAAGAATCTGACAAGAAAGGATGCTGAAAGAATGCACCATAAAGAAGACATGTAAAATTCCTAATATTCAAAGAACCGTCACCCCCTCGTACCCAGTTACAATAACAGTAGAAGTGCTTGACTGGACCTAATAATTTGTCTTCATAGCTGAAGCGATGGCTATACAATAAAAGGAAAAAAGCACTTTTCTCTGCTGTGTCAAACCATTTCAATATTATATTCAGTACTTTCCAGGCCAAGGAGCGCACTGTGGAAGATTTATGTCATGTTGCAAGGCTAGTGTGCCTTATTCATCACACCTTCATATTTCATAAAAGCAGTATGATGTGTTTTTCATTCCAACCTTTATTCTCTGTTTATTCTTCCCTGTATGCTCACTAAAACTATTTAGAAGTAAGTTTAACACCATGAGACCTTATTCTTTGTGTATTAAAGAGTAAGTGCAACTATGAACACGGCACTACTTTAGCTTATTTCTTACTTCACACACCCTGTCTTAATGTCTTAACATTCATTGTTGTAAGACCACTGAAGCTATTAAGATGGGAGTTGAAGACCTTGAGCTTCCTTTCTTTAATTTTATTTCATATGAATGAATAAGTACAGCTATGGTGTTGGGACTACTTTTTTTTTTTTTTTTTTACCTAATATAATATGAACTTGGATTGTATTCACAAACATTTAGAGAATACTCAAGGGAAGATCTTGAAAGTTTCCATAGAGACTCAAATCTGATAGGAAACCGGACTTGAATCTTTTAGATATGATGTTCAGTCAATTGAGAAATGCTTGCACAGTGCATCACTCTCTTTTATTTCTTTCCTATTTCAACACCTACCTTACAACCATTGCCTTACCAACATTTATATAGATTTTTTTCTCTAAAGATCAATCCCCGTGTCTTTTATGAACTCCTGACCTTTCCTTTTCAAGGCCTCCATTTGTGGGCTCAAATGAATTGCTTTGGCAACTGCTTTATTGAGTAGGGGGTTACACTGATGCTTGGTGCAATCATAGATTGCATATGAAAGATGGATGTAGCCACTATGATGTTAACCATTGGTTTCCTATCTCTATTTTTGATTTGGATAGGCCAATAAAGCTGCCGTGAGAGGTGAATGACGCAAAACTCTTCACTGTCCAATCAATGGTGAGTGCTAATTAGCAAATATTAGCTAGTTCTGGAGCTGTAGTGAAAAGGCGGTAATATTTTCAATAAGATTAAATGGCATAAATCTAATCGAAGTCAGTTTAAAAGATCAACACACTGACAACCTGTCTTGCTGCGGAAGGGGAGGATTGATGTGAGATGGCATTTTATAACAGGACTAGGGGAGCTGTGTGCACTATTTTCCGTACTCTGTGCTTGTGAGCAAACCAAGTGGCTTGTTAGTGCATCCAATTTAACAGCTATCCAGCATTTTGGCTAAACAAATCTGAAATAACTGTCAGGCTGCAGAGGAAAGCCTTGTTTTGCTCTGCAGGTGGGCTTTTCTATAACGATGCAATAACATGTGAATTGTCAGGTCAAAATTTCATTCTCTTCAGTTTTGTTTTTTTTTGTTTTGTTTTTAGAAGAATCTTTCCAATCAGCCTAGTCTGTGCTTTGTGTTTAGGGGCTGTTAATGTTTACATGCTAGCCTGCTGCACAGTGACAAAGACCGGTGTAAAAAGCATCAGCATAATAATATTGTTACTGCAAGTATTTTAGAATGCTAACATGAGTGTTTAGCTTTAATCGGTGATTAAAAAAGCCCTCTCACTTTTTACATTTATTTTTATGTAACTACGTGCCTAATATTGTGTAAGTCTTCCTTATGCCATCGACATAGCTCTGACTGACTGATGTACTGTGGAGTCTGGCACTGGAACATTGGCAACAAATCCTATGGGCACAGTGGGTTACGGGGTAGGTCCTTTGCGGATCGTGTTTTTCACCAAGCATCCAATGCATGTGCAGTCAGATTGAGATCTTGGCAGTTTGGATCAGTTGTAGTAGTTTCATGAAGCGCCTCGCCCTGCTGGGGAGGCCACTGCCTTTGGGAAGTGCCATTGCTACACTGCTGATCTGCAACAGCGTGGGCGGTACTGGACAGAATAACATCCAAATGAATGACGAGCATTTTATTGTAAGAAATTGATCAATGTTATTATTCACTTCTGCTTTCAGTGGTTTCTATGTTGTGGTTGATTGGCATACATAAAAGCATCCCTGAAAGAAGATCCTTTTTCAAGAACTTGTTTTCATGTTCCCGAATAAGAAGCATTCACTGCATTTTAGATGAAGTATTCTCTTCATTGACAAATAACTGTTGCTCTGAGGAGCTTCGACATTCAGGAGAACTCCTGGTGGTAAGATAAAACACACTGTGATTACTGTTACCGGACACAAATAAGCATTTCTCTTTGATACTCAGTGAATAGCAATGAGAGCAGCCACTTGACATTGGGAGTTATTTATGAAAAAGGAATTTATTTCTATTTGTCTGTTTTTCTCTACACCTGTGTGCAGAGAGAGAGAAAGGGATGGAGAATCGTGCATACTGGTGGGGTTCACACTGTCATTGCCAATGGACAGGCATGCACATCTTTCATCGCTCTTTGTGTGTGTAATAATAACTGTGCTTGACTCTTTCCCCTGCCATCCTCACAGTGTGATGCTTGTTTGTCCTTCAAGTTTGGCAAAAGCTTCTGAAATCACATAACCTGTCTTGCTGTGTGTGTAAGTGCACCTGCAGTGGACAGTCACAATAATAGAAAAATCTGTTTCTATGCAAGAATAAATCCAAAAGCCTAAATAGTCCTTTTATATAAAGACTAACAATGTACTACATTTGTAATATTAAGCACCTTACATGTCCATTCATTATGTATTTGTCAGGAGAGAACCTTTGGCATGGACAAGAGTAGCACAGGGTCAACAAGATCCTTGTTAACAAGGTCTCTGAAATGAATCAGAGACCCTGGAGTGTTTTCTCTTAGTAATAATTTCAATTTTGTCCCTGAATATATTAGAAGCAATCTAATAAACTGTTGTAGATATGGGTAGGTCCCAGAGTTGGCTGTTGCATAACTCTCTGTGTTTGGCCACCATTATTGTCAGTTCCATATACACTATTGTGCCGCTATACATTGTGGGAAATAATTATGTGACACCCTGCTGAATTTGTGACTTTGTTCACTTATAAATACATTTTTACAGCAGTTTCATTTTAATGTAGAGAGACAGAATAACAACCAAAAATCCAGAAAAAATTACATTATTTAAAAGTTACAAATTGATTTGTTCATCTCATTGAGTGTAAGAAGTATTTGATCCCCCGACCACCCAGGCAAAATTCTGGCTCCTACAGATTTGCTGTGTGCCCAAGTGACACACAGATCACAATCAATCCGTAGAATGGGCTACAAGACATCAGCAAGAAGCTTCGTGATGAGGTGACAGCTGTTGGTATGATTATTCAGAAATGGAAGAAATGATTGTGAATCACCTGCGATCAAGAGCTCCACGCAAGAAATTGCTTCATAGCGTGAAGATGGTTATGAGAAAGGTAGCGGATCAGCCCAAAACTAAAGTGAAGCTTCAATGTGAACAGCAACCAAGAAACGTAGGATTTAGAGCATTTCTGTGCACCAAAATACTTCCTGAGATATCTGCAAACCAAACTTACAAATTCAACAGGATATGAAACGATTGTTTCCTCCACTGTATACTGAAATGGCAAAAGATCAACAAACAGACCTGAGAAATCGAAAATTCCTGAAACAAACTGGAAAACGTTTTGTTAACAGTGTTGGGATTTTTTTTAGTGGTTAGCCTCCAAATAATTATTACAAACTAGGAATTTTGCAAACTGTCCTAATAAATGTTGGCTAACATTTGTTTGCAGGAATTAGTAGAAGTTAAAACAGGATAAAATGGGCATTTATTTGTAACAAAGACAGAAATATGACTCCAAATCAAAGCTATCAAGTCTGTAAGGGTGTATTAGGTCACCATTGTGACTCTGCAAAAAGATGTTTTAACTGCTTCAGCTTCTTAAAAGATTGTATGGTAACAAAGATCATGACAGCATTTGTTATAAAAATCCAGAATCTGCTCATATTAGCAAAGCTAATCAAATCATGTTCAACCAGCTGAGGCCTGCCACTTTGCGAGGTTTGATTCGGTGGTGTTGAAGAGGTGATATTTGTGACCAGTGTGATAATTTAGGAGGAAGCACTTCAACCATTTTACTACTACTAAATAATAATAGAGCAGCTGTAATCGCCTGTTGATTGTTAATTGTCACATATTTAGACATACAGCACCAGACCTCCATTGGAACATTTTAGTTTTGAATCTGAGTTCGGATACAAAATATGTTCCCACTCTGTTGTCAATCAGATGATCATTAAGCACAGTACAGTTTGTGCAAATGCTGCGAGAGATGATGTGGATCAATTTTGGCACCATTATGTAGTTTTTTCCTGACCTTTGTTCCTTTTTGCTAATGCATTTTGTCATGTTGTCATGTTCACAGTATTTGCACATTTGAGAAGTCCAGAGAGTTCCTCCATCACACTGGATTGTTCTGCAGTTTCATTAATCCATACCTGGTAATTTGGACATTGAAGATTTCTTTGTCTTCTCTGGAGCGCTGTTAATTGTCTAATGTTGATTTTGAAAGCATTCTCTGTTCAAACAGTGTTTGTCGATGTTTGTCAATACTCATCGGCGTCCAGCGTGGTACAGATTGGCCGTGTCTATTCCTTTAAAGTCCATTTTCATTTGTTTTTCTCATCATGTTATCCGCATGCTATATTCTATGTCTTGATCTTTCTTGTTTTCTCTTTGTCCTCATTTGCACAGCTCCCTCTTCCCCACCTCCTATGTTTTCTCGTTCTCACCTCTTTGACCCTCATCCTTCCTTCTCGGCTCCCCCTGCACACGTTTCTCCACCCACAGCCAATCATAATATAACTCTGGTAGCATCTGAAAATCTGCCTATAGCAGGATCCAGGACTTTAAAAAGTGCCATTTTGACTTGTCATTTCCCCTTGTTTAGCTGTAGGCACATATCCTCCCACACACTCAAAGCAAAGTGGCTTCGTTTGCAACTGTCATCATTGCAGCAGTTTTTTAAACTATGTTTAACTACTTTTTCTGTGTCCTTGTCAAGAAGATGAAACTGGTACTTTTGTGACATAGGGAATTTCAGCATATTTACAGTTAAAAGGGCAGGATTCCCTTTTTTCCTTTTGTTTCTTCCAATGCTAAACATGCAACATTACAAGATTTAAAATACTTCCACTGATGGTAAAAATGATCAATTACTAATGCTAAAAATGAAAGATGTATAGTTTAAAACCTGTCTTCAATGAAAATAAATGGTTCAGCATCGTAGTAGGCATGTTGCAATGCTTATGCTTTCTATTCAACTCTAAACACAAAACCTGGCCAAAATTCACTGGAATTGTATTAGTTTTGCTGGTATTTGATAATGAATGGAACTATTCAGAGGACATTAAAAGTGATGTATTCTTAGAGGGGCTTCAATGTGTTTGACAGATTGAATGCCAAGCTAGACTCCAATTATTGAAACATTTCTCTCAAAACCTCAAAAGAAAAAAAAAAATACAGCATCTTATAACCAAGAATGGCTTTTTACCATTCTGTCCAGTAGATACTGAGATATGTCAAGGAATAAGTAAAAATGTATACCGTAATACTCACCTTTGAAATAATTCCATAAAAACATACTTCTTGTACAAGACTTTCTGAAGGTTCAGTCAGTTTGAATATACAACATACTGCTCAACGAGATGTTAGAGCTCTGTGCAAAGGTATAATTTCAGCCAGGTAAGTTTCAGGTCATTTTTCTTACAGAAACCCTTTTAAATATATTCTGACATGGCAGAAGAAAGAAGAGATGAGCTGATGAATTCATCCATCTGAATCACGTTCAGTTATTACCTTGTGCGCAGAGCAATAAAGTTAACTAGCAGCAGCTATGTGATTGTCAAGCATTTTTCTTCCTTGAGTTTGACTCTCAGGTGGCTTTCTACCTCATCTTTTTACTGGAGGTTATTGGAGTCCTGAGAGGATGACTCCAGGCGTTACTCAGGGCTGAAAAGAAGCACCTGCTTCCCTATTTTGTTATGGGCAAAATGCTTGCTTGCAGTGTTAATTATTACAATTATTATTTTCCCAAAACAACACAAGAACGGAGCGTCGGTGGAATTGGTGAAGTGCAGTGGTGAAGCTAAAAACCTTTCTTAAAAATTTAACTAAAACCGGCTCCATCGATTCACACCCAGTTCAGTTCAGGTTTATTTACAAAGGGTTGAGGGACTTTATACTAAGACGTAAAGATCCTACAGTATCCAGGAGAAAACCCCTGACAAACCACTGAAAGAAAACTCTGTTTTACTGGTATTTTAGCAAAGCTGTCTGACTCAATGACTTGGACACACGCACTTGCTGACAGAAATCAAAAGCACTCTGACATTAGAGGCTCAATCAGCCAACATCTGCTGAATCCCCAAACTGCCATTTGAAAATGTCGTGAGAAATATATCAGCTCGTGCTCCAGAACAATTATTACATTAGAAGAAAACTGAGAAGTGATTAAAAGTTATACCCATAACACCAAGCATAATTAATGTGGGGTTTAACTGTTTAGAGAGAAAATACAGGAAATTAAGTCTTTTCCTACCAATTCTCTAGATTTGCTCTCAAAGTCAATCTAATTGATAGAGTCAAAATTAATAATTTCAAAGAAAAAGATAAACCTCTCAATCCAGTTATCCTTGATTGTACAGATAGAACAGCAGGAAATTCCCTTCAAAGGACTCATTTCTGTACTGGACATCTCACATCTGCTTTTCTCAATTAGGCCTGTCTGTTACTTTACCTTACATCACTATTGCTAGCCACATTCATTACTTTGTTCTTGGAAGCCTTCTTATTCCTCGAGTCTAGGTATTCACAGGCTCGGTACGAAATGCTGCGATTAGGAGCGTCATACCAATAGTGATGCGGTGTATTTAAAAAATAGGCTGCATTCAGCAGGGGTCAGTGTTGCTCCATGGAAAACGGTGACACTGCGAGTCTTTTCTGGGGTGTGTTGATTGAGCTGTGTGTGCAAATGTGCCATAAAAAGTAAATCTTAACAACGCAAATTGACACGGTACCACACAAACAAAAGCACACTCTTTAATCTAGTTTCCAGCTCTGATTCCCAGAACTATAAAGCAGATGACACTTCCTCTTTTTCTTCTTTGGATGCTTCTTCATGCTTCTTCTTCTCCAACTTTTTGGTCTTTTTTCTGCTTTCTGAAGTGTTCTACCCTCTGGTCACACAACCACAAACACACACACACTGAGTAAGACACACACGATAGCAAAGCAAAGCAAGGGAGGAGAAGCAAGACAGGCTGAGAGTGTGGGTGAGAGTGGAGAGTGATGATAGCTATGGTTTTGTGTTTTCCCCCTTTTTCTCTCTTGGTAAAGGGATCCACCTAGAGCAAACTTCCGCGCACACACAGACAGATATATACAATTTTTGTTTTCTCATGAGGGCACTTAGCAGATGTAACAACGGGGGAACAGGCAGGAAGAGTGGCTTAAGAAGCATACTGGAATGAAAGTGTCCATTTCTCTGTAAATTTTTATCTCATTTTACAATGGAAGTGTCTGTGGGACTGACCAGTGTATCTGTGTGGACATGTATCTGAATGTGTGTTATACATGTCAGCCAGAATAATTTTGACTCCGTAATGTTGTACTGTGTGGTTAAAGTTACTCTCCTGTTCCCTTTCCCATTTAACAAAGTCTATTAGATGGCTTATTGTGGAAGCCGAGAAGGAAAAAAAATCCAAGGCTACATTACCTCTTCCTGGCTAAGCCTGGAGCGAGTATCTGGACAAACTATTGAGCAGACAGGGGTCTGTCTCTCAGTGTACTGAGCAAGTGTGATAGAGAGAGAGAGGAAGACAGGGACTGGAGATGGAGAAGGAGAGACAGATCGGATTAGCTGAGTTGCAGTTATTCCATTACCTCTCAGCCATACATACACACGTGTGTCTACACACACACACACACACACACACACACACACACACACACACACACACACACACACACACACACACACACACACACACACACACACGGTGTCTGGCTAGAGACTGCAAGTTTTTCTGGCTGAACAAAAATGAAAAAATAAAGAAAGAGAGAGATGAAAAAGTGAAATGGTATGAAAACTGACAGAGCAGCCCCTATTTTAATTGCATTCTGAATGCTGGTTTTAGAAGCTCTAAATTCTCTGAGCACTGGAATTAAAAGTATCCTGGAATGTCCTCTGACGATTCTGTCTTTTGAGTAGCTTAGCAGCATAATATTTAATAACCCCTTAGTAAACACTGCGAGGAATTGCTTAATAAATAATTGAAGGGAAATTTATAAATAATTTCCCCCCTTAATCTACTCCTGTGCTCTGCTGCCAGGTCCCCGAAGTGATGCTCATCCCCCTGGACAGTCAGCAGTTCCATTTTCTCACCACTTGGGGGTGCTCTGGTTATATTGAATAATTCAGCTCCTCGGGACAACCAAACGAATAAAGAAATAAATATATAAATGGGTTATTCGCAAGAAATAGCGCATGCTTGTAAGAAACAGGACCTAACCCTCTATTAAAATCCTGTTTTTGAGAAGACTACTTTTGTTATCGGTGGTGTCTCAGATTTCTGGGCATTTTCAGGAAATGATTTTGTGCTCCCAGAGCAGCTGCATAGTTCTACAATCTGCTCCAGGGTCTGTACTAAATGTCAGGAAGTATACTGAGGCAGGCCTGTTTGACTTTGGATTAAAGTGTCCGTAGTGTTTGCTAATCCAAAAATCACAACTAAGTAGTATTATTACAACCCCTTTGCCGAGCGTCTTCCACTCCTTCCCTTATTTCTCAAGTTTTTCGCCCCCTTTTCTAATTATGCTTCCTCTTTCCTTCATTCCCTCTCTGCTACAGCTCACAGTGGCCTTGTATACAGTTATCAACTGGTTGCTAATGAGAATGAGTGGGGGCCCATTATTCATTATATCATTAACATTTAATCACTTTGTGCTAATCCTAATAACCATCTCACACAGTTTAATCGGTTGTCACTTTCTGGAGCAACCGCAGCATCAGTGTGGTTCGACATAAAGTCTCCCATGTTGCTAAAGTTAGATTTACACTTATGATGAAAGTTTTTAAGTTAAAATTGAAATAAATTGCAGCTTTAGAGATCATTAACTTGGAGATTCTTGGGTATAAATTGTATGGACATTTGGCAAATTTCCTCCTCATTGCTCAGTGACATTTCAGCCCACTGTGGCAACCTCCTCTTGCCCCACTACTTTCTTCCCCTTCTTCTGTCTGTTCCCTCATCTATCTTAGATTTTCTATCCCTCTCTCCTTCTTTGTCCATTGCAGCACATGTCTGGTTTCCTCATCCTCTTGTCCAACAATGGTCTTATAAATTGTACAGGAACCAAACAGTGGAGATGCTGACACCTTTAGTGTCAGGAAGGAAGCACGGAGCCAGAACAGATCCTCAATCCATCACTCATCAGCAGGGAAAAAGAAAGACTTGGACGAAGGTGTGAAGGGAGGAAAGGACAGAGTGAGAGAGGGTATAGCAAGAAGTAAGGAGGGACAAAGCGAGGGATACTTTATGGGGAGGGCTGGCAGAGAAAAAAGAAAGGGAGCGAGCAGCCACCCAACACAGTCATCTACTCCCATCCATCCATCATCTGTCTCAGCCCAAAGGCTGCCACTGCTTCATCAGCATCAGCTCCTTGTACATTTAGTGCACGTGCGTGCACGTGTGTGTGTGTGTGTGTGTGTGTGTGTGTGTGTGTGTGTGTGTGTTGGTTGGCAGGGGGACAGAGACAAGGTCTATGAATATATGCACAGGACTGAGTGTGTAAATGTTTAATATGTGTATGTGTGCTCGACTGAGCTTGTCTTTTTTGTGAGTGCCGTAAACCTCTGTATTAATTTATGCAAGCAGAGCGAGGGTGCTGTCCATCATTTAGATTTGTCGAGCTGCAATTTGTTGAAACTGTTTTGAAATGTTATGTTCCAACACATGCATTTACCCAATACGGTCCAATTTAGGAAAATAGCACCAAAATGATTGCTATTATACAATTACTGTACAGAAACACCACTCCATCTTTGAACACAAAGACAAAACTCTGCTGCTTGTTAGGAGGTGTGGCCTATCTCATAATGCAAAGTCCTACATCATGCTTTTCACATCGTCAAGTACTGCTCTTTGTTAAAGCCATCTCAGTTCTACAGACAAGGTATCCTTTGACGTTGGGCATCGTGGCCCAGGCAGCACTAAAGTTTAACATTTTGGAGGCTTGTCTGGGAACCTAACCACATAGTTAGAGTGCCCAAACCTAATCCAAAAAGCAGGTGAAAGCTAAAGTAATCAGCAAGTGAAAACAAAGCTCCCAGACAGAACAAGAGTCTTGTGGCTGAGAAATCATTGCACCTCTCCTTCTTTCTAATGGACTGTCACTCTTTAAAAAGCACTGTGAGCTCTTATCTCACAAAACATAAAAACAAATGACGCCAACAACAAACACAATCCTTTTTTTTTTATTTGTGTCGTACTGAATGACTCCTAGTGTATCAAATAAATAAATGAAACTATATTCATTACTAATAAGTCTTAGAAATGGCAGTAAAGGTAGTTATTTTACCATGGCTTAATGCCTGCCTCTATCCTTTGCTAATCTAAGCTTACTGCCTGCTGTCTGCTTTTATATTTAGCTCTCTGATAAGACAATGGTATCCAATTCAAATGTAACCAGGTGCTAGATTTAAAATACTCAACGTGATAATGTTTTGCCAAGGTTGGAGCAAGAAGGAGGAACCAAATGCAGACATGACTGGTAGGCAGGTGTCATTTACTCTAACTGCTTTCATTAAAGATCAAAATAAAACTGGAAAAACACGAAATCAGACAAGACCAGCTCAACAAGTGGTAAGAAAATTCAGTGCTAGTCAAACTATCAATTACTGCATACTGGAAGACGTTGAACTCAAAACTAATCCAAAGAGAGTTAGTTGGGTTAATAAAAGCTGTTTTGTGTGTCTGTGATAGAAAATTAACTATGATACAAAAAAAGTCACACGCTGTCAGGGAATGCAACTTGGTTTAATTTATTGTAAAAGAAGCGCCCATTTGTGCAACGAATGTCAGATTTGTTGTTGTATATAGTGCCTCTCAGTTACCATAGTAACCATAGTCCACGGATGTCTAGTGAGTTGGAAGCATCGCTAAGTGGCAGGAGTGAAACAATTAAAACAAACTAGACTTCAGATAGAACCCAGGAACGAGTAATTTATTCAACAGTTAGCAGCATTTTATGTTTAGTGGCACTGTGGCAACTTTAAAGTTGTTATAATATGGAATTCCCCAGAGGAGCTGTTAAGAACTCTACCTTATTCCATCTTTACACAACACGCTTTGCTATGTGCTTTGATGCCACTGCAACGTAAATATATGCTGAAAATGCAAAGGAACTTCAGAAAATGCTTCAAGAAGACTTGATGGTAGTTGATCAAAGGGTTTTGGAGAGCAGGTTAAAGTTTAACATCTCAAAGACTCTTGCACTCAGCTCGAGGCATGCTCTCAGGACAGATCACAGACGGTGCATTTTTTGGAACAGGAGGCTGTTGAGCAGATTAAAGAAGCCAAATTGCTAAGTGTCACGTTTCATGGTCAGCTCATGTTCATAACATAGGTGCTAAAATGAGCGTTTCCACGATTAGAAAATGTTTCTTTATGTATATAAAAAACAATAGTAGTTTAACAAGTATTGCAATCCATGGTCTTATGCCACCCTAATTACTGTCCAGCAATATGGTCTGACACTTCAAAACAAGACCTTATTAAGATCCAGTTCACTCAAAGCAGAGCTTCACCATCTTCACTCTCTGCCTCTAAATGAGGGACACCATAGAAGAGATGCACTGTTTTTGGATGATGGTAAAAGACATGCTGGCTTCTGGTCTGGTCTTTTAAATGACAAAAAATTGTGTATTTGTATTCAGAGCTATTATACAATAATGAGGGGCAGTGTCATAATGCCAGATGTTTCTTCATGGCATCTTGTGCTTTAAAGAAAACCGCAAACTACTGAAGAGGGCCGTGTCAGACTGGAACAGCTTTTTAAAATTGGATTAATAAAAATTGTAGAAATAAATAAAAGACAAATGAGTTAATTATGTATGTATCTGTGGCATCACTGTTTTGCTTTTGACTCTTGAAGGAACTTCACGCTGTTCTGTTCAATTTACTTGGTTACTGAATATAGTGTAATGTTTGAATATCTTGTACTGTACCGAATAGTTGTTGCTGTGGTAACAAATAGTGGAGATCCAAATAAAGAATAAAATGAATCACTAGCATCTCTTTAATATAAAGTAGAAGAATAATTTTAATTTAGTGGACACATCATTCTTGCGAGTTAAGTCGTTCCATACGATAATTCTGAGGTTTATTTTTCATTAAACATGTACTGAATATTTTACCACAGCCATAATTAAGCTGTTCTATCCAGTTTATTTTGGAGGCTGTTTTGGAATGAATTAGGATAAAGAGCTTTCAGTTTAGAAAGCATCTAGCACCCAGGCACAATAAATGCTTTAAAAACATTGTGACATTTCCATAAAAACTGTGCGCCACTCAACTTAACCTTTTTGCTTCTCTTTATTGCTTTCCCTGAGCTCTGCCACACCTCTCCTTCTTCTCCCTGGTTGGCTTTGGCACCATATTGCTAATTGTGCTTTAAAAGGAAGATCTAATTGTGCAGAAACAAATCCGGGTTGAAAGAATTATCCCGAGCTCTTAGTACTTGTTTATTATTCAGCCAAATGTCAAAACCAGTGGCTAATGCTTTCATTCACACCCCAGTGTAGATGGCAGTCATTTTAAGGCTTGATAAATACAAGACTTTATACATGTTGGCTTGCTTTTATTTATTTATATCCTTCTAGGCTAGAAGCAACCTTGGATGATTTTCGATTGACTTAATAGGGCCTCTCTTTTTCTCTGTTTTTCACTTAGATTTTACAGCGAGAAATCTTTATTTCCTCTGGAGGCCTGCTGGCTAATATTTAGTGTGAATACAGTTTTGCAAGTCTTCTCTGCTTCATTATATTTGCTGTCACTCCTCTACCCTTTTCAGAGAGTCAACAAAACTAAATGTCCCAGTGCACGCTGCTCTGTCTCCTCTCTCCTGCCCCTCCTCCTTTTCTGAAGAAAGGGCAAATGAATGATGCTCACTGTACTGACAAAAAACTTTCCCCTCACTCTCCTCGCTACCCCTCTCCTCCCTCTTTGCTAATGAGCAATGCTAGTTCTATTGACCTACTTGTGGACTTAAAGGAAATCCAATCACAAATGCCTCAGGTCGCTTTCTTCCCACTTTGGGAGATTAAAAGATTCAATTCTCCCTGCCTATCCACACTCATCATCATCATTTCTCCTTCCTCTCCTTTCGTCTGTCTGCCCCTTCCCCGAACCCCCACCCTCCCCGCTCCACGCCACTCCACCTGACTGTCGCTCTGCCTTTCTTTCCCCCTGCTTACTCCCTAACTAAGTTTTCAGGCTGTTTTACAAACTTGCTCTTTCCCTTTTAAACTACAGCTGAGTAGAAGAGTGCAGTGTTGCAGATAATTATCAGCAGGAGACAATGGTGTTAATAGGACAGAATGGAGTTTGATCTCATCGGCTGCAGAAGGACAATGAATCTCTGGCCGCAGGACATCAGCAGCGTCTAGAAATACACACGGCGACATAACAATGCTCATAAATTTTCATATTTGCAAAGCGCAACTTTCTTTTATATTCCCACATCTGTGACACATACACAATCAACTTCATCCAGTTACTGGAAAAATTCTCAAGCTCACCAACTACCATTATCCCAAATACACAACACGCGCACAGCACAGACCTCATACTGTGCCTTAAATGGCAGCAGGATGCTGAGAAACTGTTTGCCTTGCCTATTGGCCATGGTGTTTGTTTGGTTTCATGCATACTGTGCAGTAATAGAACAGAGTGACCGAAGCACCAAAGGGGGTCTGCTGACAAACTGGCTACACTGTGAAGACACTGTCTGTGGGGTGCAGTATATGCGATACTCAAATGATATACATGCTGCTCATAGGCTAGAGGTAGAGCGTGCACACAGACACAGATGAAAGCCTGCTTTTTGTTGTCTAGTTACCCATTAAACATTTTGGTCTGTTACAGTATATCAGTTTTGAAAATGTAAAGAAATACCCATTTCTTGCAAGAGATATAATAGGAGTTTTGTGTTACTGCACCTGCAGTGAATACTTGTTTATGACTGGAAAGCAGGTGTCCATTAAAACTACATGAAAGCACACTGGTTACACAGTTTGAACACTTTAGCCTGTTTCTGAAAGTGTCTCCCACACTCCCAAAACCCCTCATATTTGCAGCTGTTTAAACACTTAAAAAACTTGTTTTTATTAGTTTTCTTCAAAGACAGCATATGCGCTGTCCTCTGTTTTTATGAATGTAATTCAATTCAGTCACTTATGGTTAAAAATAGTTTTATTTTAATTTAAAGAGCTAGTAATCCTTAAAAAGAGAAACATAAAGTCAGCTGGAAGTAAGCCCAACAGCTAAAATAGAGTTATATTGGCTATTTAATCCTCTGTGGCGCGACAGACCTAACCATAGGTCAACCTGACTCATTTCAAAGATGGCAAATTGGATCTGTTTTTCCTCTTCCATTAGAGTAGTTACAGAAACTTTCGGGAGACGTCTCTGCGTGTTTATTCCAGGGAAGAAGATTGCTGTCAAATGTTTTTTGGTAATCTGTGGGAAGCTTATGTTTTGCTTCCCAGTTTATGTTTCCCCAGCCAGATTGTCTACAACAACAACATTTTAATCAAAAATAACTGAGAGACAAAGTCTGGCAAAATTATTAGAATTTGTTCTCCAAATCTGCTTGAAAATATACATTTATGCATGTTAAAAGATTTTAAATGAGAATATGTTTGAATGTTTGCATGTCATGGAAAATGCCATCACATATTTTTTCTTCTACATTGTTACTGAAAAAGAAGTCTGAGCTGGGAATGAAAGAAAGAGAGGAAAAAAACACGTTTTGTTTTTTCATGTTTGTCCATGGAAGACAGCTGCAACAGCGGGGAAAAATAAAAACAGGAGACAAATCAAAATAAACCCTTAGCAACACTAAAAAAAATTGAGGCCAAATTCTACTTAATATTAAATTTTTTTTTAGACAACTACAAGTCATCTGCATAAAAAACAACTATCAGAATGGCTCAGAAGGCGAAATACTTACATGGCCAGAAGGGCAAAAACACAGAGTTATTTTCCTTCACCCTACCCTCTCAGTTTACAATGACTTGCACTGGGCCCACTTATTTTTGTGGCTGGACTCCGTCAGTTGCCTGTGTCAGAGCAAGCACTTTGTATCTCACCGTTTTGACAAGAATCCCTCTTTTGGCATATTAGTGGCAAGAGGCAGCAAAAATTAATTAGCTTTATGTGGAACACGTCTTTGCTCTCTGTTGGTCTTATTGAACGGAAAAAAAGAAAAAGAACAATGCTCTTTCACTGTGCTCTCTTCTCAATCATCTTCTATTTTTCCTTGCAGTGGACTGACAGATTGTAGGCTACAGCTTAAGTGCATTTGTACCCCGCAGCCGAAGTGCCTGTTCTCAGCTATTGTGTCCTCATATTTTTCCTTCCCCACACATGCTTTTGTCTTCTCTTTTGTTATCTGATTGGTTCCTGGACCTCGCCACCCCTCATCTACGGTAAGTGCAAGACTGTTCTTAGACTGAGTATGTGTACATTTGTGTTCCTTTTGGTACTGTTTCGTGAAAGCAGAAATAGTGTGACTATTGATCTACATTTGAAAGTTGTTCTATTTTTACTAGTAAACAAAAATCAATACCACAAAGTGCCTCAAATGCATTTCTGTCCTAATGGCCTGTGTGTTCTCATGTGAGTGTGAAGGGGTACGACTTGAACGTGACGTTCAGCAGTCCCGTCAACACTGACTCATGTGCACTGAGTGTACATGTCTGTTAATACACCTTTCTTTCGCCAAATAAAGATTCCTTATTCCTTCGAGAGCAATCTAAAATCATTGGGGAAAAGATTCAGCAACATGCTGGTAAAAGTCAAGAGTCACAAAATGCACAAAAACTCTATGAATATTGTTTAAATAAGAATAGCTAAAATAAAGTAGCAATTATCTTCTTAGAATCTTTTCTGACACGTTAACCTGCAACATATTGATGAAAGGTAGTGTGAGCTAAAGTGTATCCTTTGAATGTTAATAATCTTATTTTTTTTGCTAAGGTTTAGTCACCTTAAAATTGCATTTTTGCTCTTTGCTGATGATACACTCCTTTTGGTGCCATCAAACAGAGGTTTCCATGGTGACTTTAGTTTTTACCTGAGATCACAGTCTTTTCATACTAATAATAATGGATTGCATTTCTATAGTGCTTTTCAGGAACCCTCAAAGCGCTTTACAATACCACTATTCATTCACTCTCACATTCATACACTGGTGGAGGCAGCTACAGTTGTAGCCCTGGGGCAGACTGACAGAAGCGAGGCTGCCATATTTCGCCATCAGCCCCTCTGGCCAACACCAGTAGGCGGTAGGTAAGGTGTCTTGCCCAAGGACACAATGACCGAGACTGTCCGAGCCGGGGCTCGAACCGGCAACCTTCCGATTACAAGACGAACTCCCAACTCTTGAGCCATGATTGCCCCAGTGATATTTTATTAAGAATTTTCCACCACCTAACTATGAAAACAATCCTGTTAAGTAACTGAGATAAAATAAATCATCTATAATATATGTTACGTCTTACTTCTAATAGAGCTGCAGCTTTTTACTGGTTTTGTTTCACTTTATCTTCACTTCAAGTTCAATAAAATATTATGACAAAATGAAGACCTTGGATAGCTGTAAGCGACTTCCCTTCCATTTCAGTTCACGCTATATTATGTAATAATTTCTCCAGACTGAAATATTTTCATTTCACTCGGTGTGTGTGTGTGTGTGTGTGTGTGCTCCCACACGACTGTGTGGTCCAGCGAATCAGGGGGTTTGGGTACAGCCAATTGTAAGATTGTCTTTAGCTGTGTCTCAGCTTTTTAGTTGAGCTGAATATTTATCCAGCTGTGCTCCCATCAACTGCCACAGTTTCTGATCGTTAGTAGAGTCAAAGAGACCACATCCAGCCATAAGTTGATAGTGTACATGCATGCATGTCTGCCCATCTAAAGTACGCTGCTTGGCATTATTTTAATTGCCTCCCATGTGACAAAATTCGAAAGTATTGGTTTGCTGGGTATTCTTTACTCTCAGTTTGAGATACTGGATTGATTCTACAAAATATCTGCAACATAGTATTAAAACAGAACAGAACATGAAAATGAGAAAGTTATCAATGCACTAATTAAATTCAAGTGAACTGGCAAACTTCCCCTGACAGTCATTTGTGATTATAATTCATATTTATGATGAATTGGAGAAAACGGAAGGATTCTGAAGGCTCGGTGTCGCATGAACACTTATGGAATTAGATCATTAAGCTTTAATTTGTGTGGCTCTGTTAATGAGCCGCGGTTTTCCTCTTTAGAATTTGAATAACAATTATAGGATGGATGGCCATAAATGCTTGTAGAAGAATCAATGTTTTTCAGATGATGACATCGATTTACTGTAGTCATCACACGACTTTCTTTCTAGGACAATCATAAGATTTTATTTTGATTTTCTTATTCAACAATTTGGTTTTCTGCAATGAAATTTGGTGCCGATGATCTGAACATTTTCCTCTTATTGCGAATTTTCTCTAACATGCAAGAACAAGAAGAAGTCAAGAATATGAGAAAAGCTGATTGTCATGGTAAATTAATCTTGCAGTCAATATGTTAGAATTATCACAGATAACAGATACCGGTAATGATTGGTTGGCAGGAACAGGTAGACTTAAATGCATGACACCAGAGGCAGTATTAAAATTGAAAAAGAAAAACTCTACTTGAGGCAAAAACTGTTCGGTACACGGGTTATTAGTTGAACCATGCAAGCACAACCAGAGGGAGAAGGCAGAAGAAAAAAAAATTAAAGACAGACAATGTCAGGCTCACAGGAAGCCTTGCACATGGAGGAAACTGTTGTAATGCTCAACACATGATACAAAGACAATCTGACATAGAGACAGGGGGAGACATACACAAGGGGGAAGGATAATTTGGCAGTGGTGGAACATAATAGGGTGGCGCACAGTCACAACATAAGGAAACACACAAGGGCAGAAAGTGGAGGATCTGACACAGAGTTGAGCTAAATACACAAAATAAAACCGGAAGTGGTAAAAGAACAAGATATAACTTGGAACAGACACCGAAGTAGCAGGACATGAAATTTATGGGTTTTTCTGAAATGCATCACCCAGGAGATCAGCTATTTTGTTATGCACCAGTACAGTAACAATCCTTAGGAAATGTCTGTCCGGATATAGTGGAGTATGCAAATGAGATGCTCAATTAAACATATCTGCAAGCTTCAGGAATGTGAAAGAGAAAGCCCATCATGCTATATGTGTTAAAGCATATTAACCATATTTATAAATATGCCAGTAAACAAGTGTAAAAATCTCTCATTTAGGAGGGACGTGTTCTTGATTAAAATATTTTCCATTTAGAAATGAAGCACATGTCTTTCATCTACAACATGGGCGCTATAAGCAGCACTGGATCAGACGCTGCCTGAGACTGATCCAGTGTGTGGGTGCAACAGCTCGTATTGCATTCTACTCTAGAGACATATCAGTGACATTTATAGTACTTTTTGGTTTGTAATGCAGAGATAACAATCATTTTCACAGGAAACATAGGTGAACTCACACCCTAACCTGGTGGGAAAATGATACATATCATCTTGATGGCTGGTTTTGAATAAAAACAGCAGACAGTGACACTACTTTTCCGTCTCCTATAATATCATATATTACTGAATCCTGCTTCCATGCTGGGTAACGTTTAGATTTAAGTCGAGAAACATTTCAAATGGTGATGAATCGCTGTGGAGTATAACAGTTCCGGTGCAGATGGAGAGAGACAGTGAATAAAGCAGAGGAGAGACAGAGGAAAACAGCAAAAAGAACAAGGGGATTCTCAGATGCAGGTGTATTTATAGCTGGAAAAGGAGATTCGCACACACACACACACACACACACACACTGGAGGCTATCCTAGTCCTACTGTTAAATAATGCAGCTGCTTTGTGATCTGAGGGACTCCTATTATATTAAGTGTGTGTGTATGTGTGTGTGCTGGTAAGCTTATACATGTACATGTGTCAGTGGAAGACACAAGCCCTCCACAGCACTGCTCTTTACTTTCTGTTCGTGTGTGTGTGTGTGCACTATGTTTTCTGACAATAATTATTTTATACAAGTTTGCTGCTCGCATCACCGTTTCTGTTTTGCATTTACTGCTGTGTGTTTATGTACATGTTTTGACAATTGTCTGTAATTATCTGCGCCCCTTTATGTGCCTCTCCTGGTTGTATTTGTATTAGAAAAGTGTTTTTGAAGTCTTCTGCCACTAAACTTGTGAGGCCTCTTGTGTCCAATTAGGGAGCTTGTTTAAGCCGCCGTCGTCGCATGGTTCCCTCTCTTGGCATCCGTCTTCTCCTTCATCCCTGCATCCCACCGTCCCTTCATCTGTCCACGCTGCAGTCTGAGTATTCGAGAGAAAGAAAGAAATGAATGTCAGTCATATTGTGTCACAATAACTGTATGTTTTGGTCCCTCTGAAGGATGTGCCTCAGGTTATAGCATGCAAACTGTTGGATCCTAGACATGACTATGGCTGGTTGCACCATAATACATTGCTGCAGAGCCAACCACCCACACATGCACACTTTTTGCCCTTTTTTGCTTTGCCCTGACATTTGAGAGAATGACAGAAGGACAAAAAGAGAGGAGGAGAGGCCAGAGTGAGAGAAGGCATCAGATTCTCTGCTTACCTTCTTAACTAGGCAGCGGATCTGTCTCCAGGAGAAGGCGCGACACTGATAGCAGGTTGGGTCCCTGCCAGCTGGCAGGGGTGCACACACCAACACACACACACACACACAAAATGCCCTGTTCCTTCTCCTAGGGTGTGCTGAGACATTTTTTGACCTTGGTAGGGGCAGCACACTGTACAGCCCTAACAAGGCCACAAACATACACAGCCACCTGTTCTCATGTAGAAAGTGTTCCATGTCAGAGAGCTGCTATGAATTCAGCATGACTGTATGTGTCTTAATGGGCATTAAGGGAATGGAAAGAGTGTAAAATCATCCACAATTCTCTTCTTCACCGCTGAGATAAACAAGTGAAGGATTTGGTTTCTGCGTGTGTACTTAAATGTTTGAGCATGTCTAAAATGCTAATTGATTCTGCTATGCAGCCACATTAACGAAGCAAAATGTTATGCAGGGATATTTGTATAATTACAGGTGTTTAAGTTTTTCAGCTGGATCAATTCTTCCGAGCTCATGACATTTATGTTCTTCACATAGATTTACATACACACAAAGTCACTTGGATGGCAAACTGTAGGAAATGTGCATTTCTATCTGGGTTTGAGACCAACATAGACGGAACGTGTGTTTTCTGAGCTTTCTGCCAAACAGATGTTCATCAGCATTTCAGAGTGTTCCCGTGAAGCCATTAGACTACATTACCAAGAACACACTAATTACGAAGGTGCATGGGGATATGGGGGAAAGCAGGCAAAACACACACAATAATTCACACATGCAGTAACGCGCATTCTGACAAATATGGCACCATCACACCTGTTGAATAAAAAAAACCAAAAGTGGCATTAAAAACAAACATTGCAATTTTAAAATCCAATAAAATCAGATGATACGTACCTACTAAATACAAAACAAATGCACATATATAAAACAAATATTTTATAGCAGGTTAATAGGTTTTTCATTACTTCTTTATGTTTTATATTTATTTTATGAGCATGGTTCTGTTCAATATTTATGGATCCTCCCACTGTTCATGTCGCTCATTTACTTGCTGTATTTTATCATTAATAATATAATGTCACAGGCTGGCAGTATCAGTATCCTTCCTCCTTCCCTCTTTCCTTTTTGCACTTGCTATCTTCTTAATCTCTTACCCTTCTCATGTAGGTGAATCTTCCAGCTCCGGTGAGGCCCGTCAGGAGGTGGGGCTCTCAGTCAGCGCCTGGCCGGGCCTCCAACTGCGCACCTGTTTTCCATTAGCTCACAAGCCTCCTATCCATTTAACAGCAAGTTCATTCACCCACTCTTCATCAGCTTGCACTGATGCTTAAGTGGTAAACGTCAGGCTCTAGTTTAGTGTCTTTCATATGCTTACTTAATCACTATACTTGCCTCGTTCCCTTATCTCCTCTCTAGCTCTCTCTTTCGGTGCCTGCATTCCCCCAGCTGGTTTTGACCCTTGGTGCTTTCAGGGTTTCTCCTCGGAATCCCTCTGATTTGCAATACCCACTCTAAATCGTTTCCTCACTCTCCAACCTCACGTCTACTTGGTGCCATAGATATTGGCTTTATATAAGCTGCTCTGACTTTGATGTTGCGAGTTCTTCATAAATAATTTTTTGCTTTAACATTCAGTTGTCATAAATTACTTTGGAACATAATGATATATTATATTATAATATTATAATACAGTGTATTTTACTGGGCTTGTTGTGAAATGTTTATGTTTAGTATCCCAAAATGTATCCTATATGTGTGCTGTACAGCACATTTCAGTAGATTTTGCAATAGTAATAATTTTTTCTAGGTTTTTGTGATGCTTATTAGCTTTAAATTACGTACTTTCACTAAGGGGTGGCATCCCATGATTGTTTGATTTTTATTGACTTCAACTGATGGGCAGTGTATAGCATTTAAATTTATCTTGGTCCCCTAATACATTAAAAATGAGCATACATGCCATATAATCATATATGCATAACATGTAATAGTGTACATCTGTCATACATACTTGGACTTCCCACACATCTAATCTAATTATTTTGACACTGCAGACTTCATTTTAAACTCAAGGTAAAGAATTTTGTACCCAATGGAACTCGAGTCTTACTGTGTGAAAAAGTGTTAGCTACTTAAACTAAAATACCTAAAAAAAATTAAAGGAACTCGTTTTAATCCGGGTATAGAAACAAGTCATTAAAACTTCTGGGATACTGATTAGGGCTGTTAAATAGGTGAGGGGGTTGTTAATCGGTTTCTGCTGCTTTGGCGTTGTGCTACTGGTAGCATGAGGAACAGAGATTGCACAGGTAGGACCCTCCAAGATGACACAGCAATTTGTTCCATTGCCAGAAGGTTTGCATTGTCTCCCAACACAGTCTCAAGAGCATGGAGGAGATTCCAGAGATTGGCAGTTACTCTATGAGAGCTGGACATGGCTGTAGAAAGTCCATAACCCATCAGCGAGACTGGTATCTGCTCTTTTGTGCAAGGAGGAACAGGATGAGAACTGCCAGACCTACAAGATGACCTCCAGCAGGCTACTGGTGTGAAAGTCTCAAGCCAAGCAATCAAAAACAGACTTAATGAGGGTGGCCTGAGGGCCCAGCGTCCTCTAGTGAGCCCTGCGTACACTTCCTGGTGCAGTCGAGTCATTTAGAATACCAGAATTGGCAGGTCCAGCACAGGCCCTGGAGAGCACATAATACTGCCTATAACATTGTTCAGCATGACCAATTTGTTGGTAGCCAATTTGGTGGTGGTCAGTGATTGTCTGGGGAAGCATATTCATGGAGAGACACACAGAGCTGTACAGATTAGGCAATGGCAATGAATGCCATTAGCCTACGCTATTTTGATTTCCATTAAACAATGTGGCATGCCTTAATTCCCCAGTCCATATAAATATAGATATCCAGCACGACTTTTTTTTTTTCATTTTTGAGAAAGAAAGGGTTCCTTTCATTTTTTGAGCAGTATATGTTGTGTCATGATCTTTAAACAGGAGCAAAGCCAATAACGAGTTCTATTCCTGGTGCCATAATTATACAGTTTATTAAATGAAAATGACACTTAATCACATGCTTCATTAAAGGTAACTTTTTCAATGTAATTGCTTTTTTTTTTAATGGTATTAATAATTCTTGTTGTATATTATGATTGAATGCTCAATATACTTTATTGTAACCACTCACAATAACAAAAGGTCAGTAGAGTAATCCATAAACATGTAGTAGTTATTGCACACTTCTCCATGGCTGTTGTGGGAGTTATTTCAGCGGAACCTATTTTGATTCCTTTAAAAGACCTTTAGAGCATCAAATGTCTTTTTGAAGTTATAGTTCCTTTTCTCTTTTCTCCAAATTTGTCAAAAGCCACTAAATTATTATCTTTCCCAAGAGAGTAAGATCGTGTGCATTCCATACATAGGCTGTATATGGCACTGGACCTGGAGAACTACTTACACATGCAAGGTAGAGGTTGTTTGGGTGATCACATATATGAGATTCCCTCATCAGTCCTAACATTTTGTGCAGACACTAATTGGAGATATTTTGCCTGCTGTGCCTCGGTATGCCATTTTCATGCTCTCGCTGTGCTTGAAATGATCTCATTCATGACTGACACGCAAACAAATTCCTCATCATTGGTAGCCTCAGGTACATCTTAATTTGCATACCTTCCAATATGAAAGAAAATGTTGCTTTGAGTGAAAATTGTACCCAGCAGCTTACTTTGCCAATATGCCAAGCAGACACACTTCTGCATCTTTATTTCTGGGTTTAGACATTGACACAGCGAGCAACACTTCTTCACTTCTACAACAGCCCACAATATCATTTTCAAATTGAATTAATTGGAGTGAGTGTATTATAGCTTCATTTGAGGGTCTAGTTGTAAGAAAACTTCCCAAGTGTGGACTACAAAAGAAAAGCTTACAGATGAATCTGGTTTCCCGTTTCTGTGGTGTACCCTCTAAGTGTGAAAATATAATATGCAGCAGCCCCAAATCTAAACTTGTTATCTGCTGTTCATTTAAAAAGAAAGAAAGAAAGAAAAGGAAATAATGATTGTACTAAATGCAGCTGCGACTCTGGAATATGAAATGTGACCATTTATTGATGGTGGTGTTGGTGGTTGTGATGGAATGTGTGAAGAGTTTATCTGACCATTTCTTTAAGTTTCTACTACTAACAATCCAGCATTCCCACCTATTTTATGCAGCAACTGGCAAGGTGTTGTTGCAAAAAGAGGCAGAGTTTGAATTTCTCCCTTAAGCCCTGGTTTTTGATCATTTACACAAGCATTTCGGTTATTTTTTACATGAACAACCAAGTGAAACACTCTTAATGCCTTCCAGGAGAAACTGTCTAAAAAATATGTGCTCTCATCTCCATATTTAAATGATTGTATCATCTTGTTTCTGTCTGTGACTGTTCAGAGAAACCATAAACTCCTTTTGCTTATAAACTAGATTTTGTAGAGCATAACCTGGCCTTAAGCTTAAGTGCTTAAGTGGCTGAACCTTGTAACAAATGCTTATGTACAAAAGATACACAGCAACATTACCAGTCAGTGATGTTTCTGTCTACCTGTCTTGGTTTTAGCTTCATGTGTTCCTTTTTTAAAAAATTGCTAAACATTCCTGTAAAAGTTATATTCTGTCATGAACTATTAAAACGAGAAGCTCAAGAATAAAAAAACACGATAAATTAGTGAGATAAATATGAATTAACAACTTTTTTTTCCTTTTCTGCAGATGTGATCCTAGTACCCTCACAGTGATTGATTCATTGTAAGCCTTAAGACAATTTGGGTCATACATACAATGTTACATTTTCTTAAAATTAAGCCTTTCATTTTTAGTAGTGGTGCACTGAGTGGTAGTGATGTAGTAGTGGTGCATGAGACTCTTAAAATATATAATTAATCTTAACTGTATTTGCTTATTTTTAGAACCTTTAATCTGATGCTAGTGACGGTACAACCAAGGAAAAAATGGGTTTTCCCTGGATTGTATATCTTTTAGCATTGCTCTGCCTCATGAGGATTTGACTAAAGTATGATCCGATTTTGAGACTTCATAAAGATGGAGGGAGTTCAAGAGTTTTTGCAAGCTGATGAACAAAACCTTGAAAAAAATGGCAGTACTTGCATTTCAATATATGTGCAAACCTGCTATTCAACTTACCACTAATTAGTATTGTTACCTACAATTGCTATTGCCTTTCTTACAATCTTCACTAAATCTTGCATTATGGAAAGTGCAAACAGGAACCATTAACCACTATTTAATACCTTCAGTGCTGGTAATGTATTTTTGTTGTTGCTGTTGTTGTTTTTTGCAAAGCAAAGTATTAAGTTGTAGTTTCATATTCTTGATTATTTTTGTGCCTAGAGTATACATCTACAATAATAACAACTCAAACCAGCTCCTAACTGCACCCTTGTATTCATCGGAGTGCTGTTGGTCTCCTAACTAACTCATTAGGAAACTGAAAGCTCTCCGTGTGCCTTTATGTGTCATCTTCTGAAATCCAAACACATCTATGCTAGCCCGGTGATGGTCTGGCAACCTCTGGCAACCAGCTGGAATAGGCTCCAGGCTCTATTCAACCCTAGACTGATAAATTGTTTAAAAAAATGGATGGATGGATTTTTTGTTACACACAGTCAATTTAGCAAATATTGCAATCTTTTCTGTTAATTTCCATGAGGCCTGACCTTAAGAAACCCCAATTAAGGGAGAGACCGTCTATTAGTGTGCTGAGTGAAAGTGCACTGAAGTCAAATTTGGAAAATAGATTGTGTCTCTGGTTTGACAAGCTGTCCTTGGTCAACTGGCGTGAAGTTCAGATTTGGTCCCTGGATGTGACAAAAACTCAAAAGCTCCCACATTTGCAAGTAGTAAGCAAGAGTGAAATTAGGAGTGCAGATCTGCGGTCTTCCTCCGTGATCTGTGATCTGATAAGCTGATCTGAGAGAGAGAGAGGCAGAGAGGGTATCAGATGCCTCTCTCCTCCTCACCCATGCTTATCCACTGCTTGCGTTCCCTGCTTTCCCTCCGCCCTTTATCTCTATCCCTCCTCTTCTCTGTGCTGCACCCTTTCTTTCTCCATCGCTCACTTACTGGCACACTTTCTCGCTTACCTCCTCCTTTTCCTCTGTTTTCATCTCTCCCTGTTTCACCCAGCATCTGTCTAATTCAGTGGTTGGGCCTGTGGTTAGCAGCCGTATGGTTTTTATGATCACCCTCTGAGTGCACAGTGACCTTGGACATTATTCACAGACAATAGATGGAGCTGTCCACACCGGGTAGCACTGCTACCGCTGTGGGCTGTTGTGTGCGTGTGCCTGTGCCAGATGTGTGTGTGTGTATGTGTTCGAGGCAGAGAGTGGGAGGGAGTCAGTAAGAGTGAGTGTACCAATTTTAATGTGAGCAGAGGAGAGACAATATGAATCAGAGAGACCACTGCTCCATTTCTGAAGGGTTAAGGAATGCAAAAGCATGTGTGCGTGTGTGTGTTTGGTAAGCTGATAAAACATCTGGAGTTGTTTCCAAGTGTTGAATTAACATTTGGTAGCTGTTCACTTGATCTCCCAATGTGTGGTCCAAAATGATGCGGATGCAAGTGAAGGAGGGCATAATTAGACTGATAAACCAAATAAACCCATCAGAGAGATGCAAACAATTTTAGGAGTGGTTATTGAACAATCTCATGTATTTTTAAAAAAGAAAGAATGCACTCTGCCACCTCAGCAACATCAAAAGGCTTGTGACACCACAGAAGACAAATAAAGTGGATTACCAATGAAAAACTGAAGAGTGAAGAACTCTTCAGGGGGTAGTGTCAATGTCAAAGTCTGCAATCAAGAAACATCTACATGAATCTAAATTCAGAGTGTTGACAACAAGGTGCAAGCCATTGGTTGAGAATAGGACGCCCAGAATAAATTTAGAGGGAAAAATCTCTGCACAGTTCTTTGAACAGATGAAACCAAGATGAACCAAGGAAAGTGAGAGCTCATAATCCCTAAAATACCACAAGTTCAGTCAAACATTGTGGAGGCAATGCAATGGCAAGGGAATGTATTGAACCAGATCTGTAGAATTTATTGATGACGTGACTGCTGATAGAAATACCAGACTGAAGTGCACAAGGCTATTCTCCAGTCAGATTGAGCTAAATGCTACAAAACTGCGCAGTAGTCCGCAGTGCAAATGGATAATGCAAAAAGCAAATCCAAGAATTTCTCAAGGTTTCTCAAAGTAATGCAATATTCTTCAGTGGACAGGTATCAGCCCAGTAGAACATGTTTTTCTGTAACTGAATACAAATTGAAGGCAAAAAGCTCCACAAACAATCCACAACTGAAGGCCTTGCAGAGCATCTCATGAGAGGAAAAGCAGCATTCGGTGATGCCCATGGTTCTTCAGACGTCAGGCAGACATTCACTACCAAAGACCTTCTTTTTTTAGTTTTAGTAGTAATTCTGTCCGTAATTATCAACAGACAGACCTTGTGTTGGTTGTGGCCAAACAAATGTGCATACCGGCAGAAATTCGCCATTGTTTAACCTCCTCACACAGTGAGTTCACAGGCTAAGCTAATCTTGCGTTAGTGACATGCATTTCCCCTGAAGTACAGTGGAAACAGTTAAAGAAACAGACCAGGAGGGACTGTCAGCTTGCTTGGGCGCCATAAGTTATCTCCTATAACTTACTATAAACCTGGTGGATTTAGGGTCTCGGCTGTTTGTATAAAGAGTGTGATAAATGAGCAGAAGAACTAAAAAGTATTCTGAGGGATCTACATTACCTTACTGGAATGAACCGAGGAACGGATAAAAAAACCCAAAAAACCCTGGAGTGGATTTCTTTGTTTTCTGTTTTATGAATGAACTGAAGCAACTGCTGTGAAGCAAAATTATGGGCTGTGCGCACTGAATTTTCTGGTTGACTGGTGTGTTTGTTTGGCTTTTGTGATTGATGTGTTTGAATATATCATTTGGTGTTTTACAAATTGTATTGGATTGGTTTTCATTCAATGGTCAGGGTATTGGGTCTTAGCTGTGTTAACACAAACACATCCTTTGTGTGGTTTGCAAATTTCCTAAATTAACCTTATATGTCAGTAGAGAAACCTGGCTGACACTCCAGAAGAAAAACTTACCTGTTGAGCCTCCTTGGAAGCAAACTGTCAGAGCGCTTTCTATCTGACATTCACACACACACTGATGGATGCATCGGGTCAGCCGATAGTCTTTGGTGGTGTCGAGGAATGCTTTTTGTTAAAGTTCAATTAGCTGGGCGGATTTCCATGAGATGACAGTAGAAGTTAAAAATGCAATTTGACTGGACTTCATTCTAAAAACCTACAACTATATTATGTGTTAGTGGTTCCACCTCCCTGTCACATGAATAGGGCTGTGGAGGTGGAAGGATCCCTTCATATATGCCACATAGAGCTATGGTAGTGAACTGTCAGTGAACTGTTTAACTATTGACTCACCGTTTTAACCATTCCTCTACTATTTTCACCTACTAATTTATTGGCAATCAGCTAACAATTCATTCAGTTTGTCCATCCATTGTGATAAATTAAAACTTCAGCTGTTTACCTATACTTTATCAACCACTTTGACTTTTTAAAAACTTTGATTCAAATATACAATTTAGTCACTGCATGGCATTACTCTGTTTTCATCATGCAATGACCAATTTTAGCTCTGGTGCAGTTATAACTGTTTTTATACACACCCTGCAGTTTGTCCTTTTTAAAGAGTTGAAGCTCAGTCAGTTAATTGAGGGTCAGAAGCTTCGTCTGGCGCTAGGTCCAGACGATCTATTGTGCAAAGTGACTTAGAGCTATGGAAGGATTGCCTACACGCTTACAAGACATACATGCCATGTTATTCATTATTATCTTTTATTCGTTTATATCCTTTTTATTAAGCTTTGAGTAGTGGCATTTGATTAAAGCATTTATTCAATATATACCGTACACAGTTTCAGTTAGATTGTTACATATATGAGAGTGGCTTCTGTCTGGTAAGAGGTTATGAGCTTTAGTTGGCGAGGTGAGAGGTGAGACAGAGTGCAATTGAGGTCGAGACACACACACACACACACACACACACATAGTAGGTAGACTCATTTTTAGGTAAGAGTTCAGACATATTTTGCTTGTAACTGCATTTTGTGCCTGCATAAGTGACAGTTTGTTGTAGGGCGTGTACTACAAAAATACCCCTAAGGGTATCTTATCCTCTTCCCTGGTTGGGAATCACAGACAATAGTGCACAGTTTAGAAAATCTTAGTCTTGTCTTAACATGACAGCGTTCTCATACACGACACAACAACAGCAGTCCCTATGGCTCCATTGTCTTGAGTGGCTAACACTTTGTTACTGTGGGACTTTAATATGGCCTGCTTAATATTTGTCTGGGACCTTCTTTGTGTCTCTCTTTCCTCCTTTCTCTGCCTCTGCAGTGTAAGATATCGAATAAAAAAAAATTAAAACAAGAAATGGTTTTCTGGGTTTGTCGAGGAAGAACTTAATTAGACTCCACACTACCCTGACCTCAACCCCATATAACATCGTTGGGATAAATTGGAATGCCAACTGTGAAGCAAACCTCAACATCTGACATCACTGTGTGACCTTAATGCCCGACCTATGCCCAATATCAGTATGCTCTTGTGGCTGGATGGGAGAGAATCATTGCTTCAAATTCCAAGCAAATACACATTTATTGTGGAGGAGAGAGAGAAAAAATCTAGACCTTGTTTACAGGGAGAGAAACACAGACAATGCAGCTTTTTTAAAGTATATGTTTCAGGTATTTTGATTTGACTGGGAAAAAAAACTCTGAATGAGCAGAAAATAAATTAAGATGGACAATCGAAACATTAATGTCAGTAAAAACCACCCACTATTATATATGGCTCACAAGAACTGAAATTTGCATTTTACACCAATAATTATGGAGATATTATTAACTGTGGGTGCCATTTTTACTAAGATAATTGCCTTATGAAACATTTGTCTTTCTTTAGATCCACACCTGGCAGTAAGAGGCAGTTTGTCCACCTCAGTGTATGGACACACATATATGCCACCAGTTTCACACACATACCTGCCTTGTTATAACACCAATCAGTCAACTGTCAGAGGCAGAGAGGGTTTATGGCAGCTTTATGGGAGGTGAAGCAGCACTTGGTAGTCCATTTGGCTGCCCATATAAATGACTCATGTATGTGTGTGCTTGTGTATGTGAGTGTCATGCCAAGTGACTATGTAGCTTACCACTAGGCAGTTGTGTGCGTGAACCACTTTTCACATAGCCATGCGCAACTCTGTGCTTGTCAGAGGGTGTATTCATGTGTGTGTGTGGAAGTTACACGTAAGTGCGCTTCCATAACTGCATGTTGTGAGAGCACATAACTGTCTGTTCTGTTGGGAAGCAGAGTAGATGAAGTGAACTGTGAGTCTGTCTCTGCACCATTTGAGGTGTAAGATACCAAGAAAGAGTTAGAGGCACAGAGAGCTTTGCAGAGGGGAAGAAGGGAGGAAGGGAGGGAGGGAGGGGGTGTTAAATATAGATAAGAATGAAAAGAGAAGAAAGGAAAAAAAATCAGACTTTTGAATCTTCCCTACATATTTTTCATCGTATTTCCTTTTTTGCCTGAAGGCAGCAGTGTTTTACAAATTGTTATCCTCCACCTCAGTTGGTCAAGGAGGCACCCCTGTAAATTTCCTCATCTTGATGAACTTTCTTCTTTGGATAGCCTGAGCCTGAGAAAACCAGCCTGTGTATATTGTGAATGATCACAAAAACATAACTGAATGTTTAAAACTAGAAGAGCTAATCTCAGTATTTACGTGCGACAGTAAATAGCTCCTGCTGTGTGTCTCTGTTGTTCTTCGAAACATAGTTTTTGTTGTTTAGCTTGACAGCCAGTGCCACCGTAATTATCATAGAAATCTTTCTGGAAACTGTTTTTGTCATTTCTGAGTTCATCTGAAGTGTAAAAGTGCAAACCTAACAGGCATTCTCCAACAAGAGTATTGTCTCTCTCATGTATGTCTTCCCTGAAAAACTATTAATCGACAGTGTTCCCAGCTTCTCAGATCGCTCTCCTCAGACTATACTGAACAAATGCTGCAGCTGTGGATTCACTGCAGCACCGTCAAAGCCTTGAATTGTGGGATTTTAATCAAAAAGAAGAAAAATGCTTTTGACACCAGATTTTACACTCCATTGTGGAAACTTCTGAGGCCACCACAGAGTGCACAAATTTCCATTTTAGAATTCAGAAGCTCAAATTTCAGTAAACGGTAGAAGGTGAAAAGAGCACCAGGTACCAAATGGAAAGTTATCAGACAAAGCTTATGAAAAAGAAAAGCTTGGCTTTAAATCTACCTTACCTTTGATATTTTATGGAGAAACTCAGACGCATTAATGTTTTCAGGAGATTTCATGAAGCCACTTACAGTTTTGTTTGGACACTGAGCTATAAGGCTTTTTTGTTTAAAGAACAAAGTATTTGGGAAACTTTTCACTCTGATAGTAGTTCATCTTCTTTTGTGTTTACAAAAACAAACAGCAAACCCAAGGGAACAAACCAGAAGCCGTTTATTAGCTTCAGCCATCGGCTATTTTGTCATTACTCTTTGTTTAGAAGTTTGGCATTCCCAAGCTAGATTCAACTTGACCCATTGTCATTCTTGTGGTGTCAGATGCTGCAATTTTTCAAAGCCACTGGCATCTCACAGGGAAGCAGAAAGTGACCTTTGGTAGATTTTTGGCATAGATGGATTGACCTGACTGACCGATTGGTATTTCCTCTACATGGAAGGAAAGTCCAGGATTGTTATGGATTTTTATTGTTGCATCCTGTGTTCTGCATTTTCCGTTTGATATGGTTCATTACAGGTAGAGATGAAAAATACTGCATTTGTAATGTATATGACACTGAATCAGTTGAGTAGCTTGTCTGAACAAACTTTGGTCTTAGTCACACAGGCCTAAAGACCTGTAGCAGAACCGTTCGCAACCTCTGGTCCATAGGGAAAAAAAATGATAGCCCCTTACCAGGTGTTGACTGGTTGCTGGGGGTTGCACTGTGAAATTGGCCGCAAAGACATTTCAGTGTCCAAAAACCTTTTTGTGATTGCATTGGTTGTCAGCAGATTGATATAGTTGCACATGGAAGACACTGGCTTATCTGCAAACGCTTGCTAACTAGCTTGCTAACTAGCTAGCTCTTTCTTGAGCTCTCAGCGAAGGCGGTCGCACTTTCTCCTCTCCTCCTCACCCTTATCTTCCCTGCTTCGCCTCTATGTCCTTGTCTTGTCTTGTGTGAATTTACTTTCCCTGGAACAGTCTCTCACTGTCGTTCTCTAAACCTAAAAGAGAATTATGGATTTGATCAACTGGTCTCTGAGTGCTATTGACACCCTTAACGAGAAGTCGGGGCTCGGGAGAGCCTGAGTGCCCTGGAGGGACTTTCCCTGCCGGTTACACGATGGACGGGTGGAGAACTGGAGGACCGTGTGCCTGGCGGGACTGTCGATCGAGGACGCTGAAGATATCTACCTATTCGGAACCATGATAACAGGGTTCATGCTGATCGGCGTTGGCTTAGCCCTGGTTTATCAGAGAAATAAGAAAGCGGAACCGGCTGTTCAAACCCCCACAAGGCTGCCCGCTGGATTCGAAGCGACGGGACGAGGTGCGACCTCTCACAACGAACGTAATATGGTCAACACCTTGGAGACGCTTACAGCTGCTGTGAAGGCTCAAAACAACACCATTGAGCGTATGAGGGGAAACATCAGAGAGAGGCCTGCTCAAAATGAGACCCTTGAGCGACAGTTGGAAAACATCGCGGAACGGAGCCCACCAAAACAACTCCCTGATAACGACTGTGTGATGACTATTCTTCCCGCCCCATGAAGGACACCTGGATTGGCTGGAGGACTGTTTACTTAGCCTGATAGGCCGAAGGACACTGTCTCAGCTAAACTATGGACACGCACACACACACACTTACACTGATAAGCACTCACTCATCCCCCTCCCTTTCCAACGCCTTCGATGCTTGTGCCCTACCGGGGATGATAGCAGTCAACTGGACCAGCACAGATGCTGCAGGACCGGATGCGCTGTCTACGCCGGCTCTCTCTTACCCTTTACCCGCCCCTGTTGCTTGTCTTGTGTTTCTATGGTGTATTGATAGTCATGTGCTTTTGTGCTGAGGTGTTTTTTCTTTTATCAAACTGTTCTCCCACTAGGAGCTCAGTCTGAGTGGAGTTTTTTTTTCTCCTCCTCTTACCTCATGTAGTGTATTTTCGTTGTTTTTTTCCTTTCAGCCTACCTTCTGACATGTCTGCCCAATGTGATGTTTGTGTAAAGTTGGTCAGAAGGTTCCTTTGTGAGTGCGCATGCGCCATTAGCGTGCTGCCTGCTGTAACCCCTAATTTCCCTCGGGATGAATAAAGTATTCTGATTCTGATTCTGATAACCCATGAGCTTCAATGAAACTTGAAAAAGTGCAATGCAAAGTGAAAATGGAGACTGTTTTCTTTCAAAGTAAAAGTTTTGCTTTACAGCTGAAACCAACATGTTTCAACAAGTCGAATTTTTCTATGAAGGTCTAATGTCCGTGTTTCTGGTTTTCGTTGCACATTTCACCACTTGACAAGTGTTTGCAGATAAGATGGTGTCTTCCATTCAAATGATGTTTAACTTCATCAATCTGTCAGCAACTAACAGAAACACAAGAAAGTTGTTGGTGCGGCAGCAGCCTCCTGCAACAACTTACCAACCAGTTGAGGACACATTTTCCTCAAGTGACTGGTGGTTACCAGTGTGTGTGCTTACTTGTGTGCTGAAACAGCAAAAACTATACATGCCATCAAATCACTGATAACCAAAGTCTTAAGCATCACATTTTTATGGAAAGGCTAAAATTCTTTTAGTGACCTCTGTGTCCACTGAACTGCAACAACCAACCAGTTTCCACCGGAAGTTGTTGACTGCTATATTTAATTTTGTTAAAAATATAATTATGGATGTACAGCTCATTTATTGACAAATCACATTGTAAGTAAATCCCTCAGTTTTTACTTCTCGGCAGTGCAAATACAGACGTTCTTGGTCATGTGTCACAATAGGTAATGCAGGCACAAACAGGATAGACTGTTTGAAGACAATCCCCACAAATTTGCATTTGTATTTACATATGGTGGCAGAATGAGAATAAGCGGATGCAAAATAAACACAAAATCAAACAGAAATACTTGGTAAAATCTTAGAAACAGCATCTTTTCCTTGTGCAGAAATAAAAGTAAGAAAAGGAAAAAACATATTTTACTCCAATGAATCCTTGTAATCATTGCTGACTGTCTGATACTGACTGTTCCTGCTTTAAATTTATGTCCTTGAATTTGAAGGGCAGATATCTTTTGGGCTAGACAAGTACAATTCATATACTATATCTTTGGCACAAAATCGTCTGCAAACTGTTCCCAGTGTTCAAACTTTTAGTTATTTTCTTCAAACTTTATATTTGAAAGGACACAAAAGTCAATTATCTTATATTTGTACAGTACAAGGGTATTTGTTATGGTTTTAGCCTGAACAGAGAACTCAAACACTCTGGACTGTGGTTTAACCCTGGCTAGCTATAGCCCACTATAGTGTATGACTCATTAGAAAGAATTGGTGTAAACTTGTGTCAACTGATCAGTGAGCTTTCTGCCCAATTAGAAGTGTAGAACAAGAAGCCAGCCAGCCCAAACTAAAGTTGACCCCTGAGGGGAGGGGAAAAAAACATAGTGAGCTCTGCTTTTTTTTCTTTTCTTTTTTACCTTTTAAGCTGTGAGAGCAAACAAGATACAAAGTTGTTGATTGGTCAGAAGGAATCTCCAAGACAACCAGGTAGCGCAATGAAATTACAGCCTGTTCTGGTTGCTTTGTGAAGCATTGTTGGAACTGATGGGCAGAGCAATACAAAGGGAACAAAAAAACAGAGACAGGTCCCCTGTGGAGGCTTTGATGAGGTAGAAGTAAAGGCATTTTCTTTGTCTTTCTTTGCCTTTCCGTCTCCTAAATGGTTCCCTGGGTGGGCTCAGGAGTGTCGGAACTAAAAGTAGAGCAAAGAAATGCTCCTCATATCCAGAGAAGAGGTAAGGCAATAGGTGCCTTTTTCCAATCAGAAAAGAAAGTTTGCTGAAAGAACCTGATTTTACACACACATTGAGACCTTTTCACTGCTGAATACTCACGTGTATTTATTTAACAGTGTGATCATTTGTACTATAAGATACCTGCGTGGCTCTGGCTCACTCATAGCATAGGCCCTGATACACTTTTGAACTTGATTGCTCACCGTGAACAGCTGGTTTATAACAGTGCCAGCATTATAACAGGGCTAAAAGTGAACTGAATTAGGTTTGATCCACTCCTCTCCCCTGTAGCCATGGAGATTCAAATCCCAAAAAGATGTGGAATGGAGAAAAATGTCAATTGGGAACAATTTGTAGTAGTTCCTACCTGAAGCATTTTACCACCTGTGGCCCAGCGCTCCTTTTTGTGTTTCCTTTTGGCTCCAAAAGAAAAACAAGGTTAGGCTTATTTTCTTTTCTGTTCTGTTTTTGACTTGTGTTTTGGGCTTCGGAGATGAAATACCTCGATATTTTAGTAGATACATGTTTTTTCACTGAGGTTATAATTTTTAAGATTGTGATAAAATCAAACCAGACTGATAATATTTATGGTCATAATTTGATTGCCCCCTTTTTGTTACTAGAAATGAACAACACTGTGTACTTTGTATCAAATTAGACAAAATATGTTGCTCATTAGATGATAAGCATACTGTGGCGCTCTAATTGGGCACCTCACACCTAAAGTATGGCCTAATTACGAAGTGAATATCCCAAGTATCTTAGCCTTTGTAATAATGAGATGAAACACTGAGCTCAGAGGGACGGTACATTTCTTGAGCCTTAATTTTAACAACAGGATCATTTGTTGCTCATTAGAAGAAAAGAGTGAGATGAATATAAACCATCGTATGATGCTTTCAAGTTCCTCATATCTTGGTTGTTTTTTGGAGTACTGTATGAGTTTATTGGACCTTTGCAGCACTACAGAAATCAACTTGATAGTTTTAGTTGCACAGATTCAATCTTTTGAATCTATTGTGTAAATAGCCAAATAGATATCATTTTTCAAATTCACATAATGCATTGAAACAGAGAGCCTTTTTCTGAGCAGGAGTATTGGAGCCACAGGTGCTTCTGAAAAACCACTAACTGCTCATTTAGACTTTGTTTCTTTCTTTTTTCTCATCACAGCAACTGCTCTGTCTTCTCCTCATCCGCTTGTTCGTCTGTTTCTTGGCCTCAGTAAACATTCTTACCTGTTTTTCTTTTATTCTCGTGCTCTTTTATCGTATTCATTTATTCACTCTGATCCATCATCCCTGGCAGGATGTGAGGAGCTCAGCTGGGGAGGAGCAGAAGCCATTTTCTCCAATGAGCCATTGCCATGCCAACGGCGAGGTAATTTTGCCTCTTCCTCTTGAATGCTGGGGGTAGTGCTCCACCTGGACAACGTGTGTGTGTGCGTGCGTTTGTGTGCAACTGTGTGATTATTAAACCCTGCGCAAGATGATTGTAATTTGACAAATATTAACATCTGCTCATAAACAGAGGCCAGGTCACACTTTGTTATGGATGGGAGTGCACGTGTGTGTGTGTGTGTGTGTGTGTTGTCTAATATTTAGATTAGGAATTATGAGGAAGAAACAGCACCCAGTCTGTGTGCTGAGATGTGATTATATTGTGAAATATGTATTCAGTGCATCCAACTCTTATAAGAACAGATTAACTGCTGTGTAGCTGCAGTATAGCTGCGAGCCAAGCTCCCAACACTGAGCTTTGGATCGTCCTGTTTATTTTGTCTTTCACTGTTCACCTTTATATGACCATATACATGTAATCTGAAGTCACCTCAAGAATATTATTGGACACTTTATTATTGTGCATACTGCGCATTTATGACTATGAGAGTAAAGGGAAAATATCAATTTATTCATGCCTAGCCTAGTGTTATTTCAATTAACATTTAATTTTCATTTCATTTCATTTAACAGAAAATTTGATAAAATGCACAACACAAGGAAAAGTTAGCAATGTGCCTTTTTTACTGCTTTGTTGGAGAATTACTATCTAGTTGGGGCTTTGCTGGTACTACTGTTGGTCAATTTTTCAGTATTTAAGGCAACAGTGGCTGCCACAGCTTCTGCAACATGTCATTTCGTCTGTTTTAAGCTTAGTTGCATCGTTATGTCTTTTCAAAAGGACAGCGAGCCAAACCACACCTCCAGGTCCTGCAATTGCTGTTTGTGTACGAGTACATATGCAGGAATCCCTTTAAGATGATCTGAAACTTAATGTAGTAGGAAATGTTTCCAGCTGACACATTGCCACATTTACTCAGCACGTGATCAGTGATTTCTGTTTCATAAAGACTGCAGAGTCTTCCCATAATTTTGTTTTACTTCATTGCATTTAGGAAAACTCTAATTACAGCAAACATTTCAAAGGGATCAGTCTGCTGTGCTCAGAATCTCTGGGAAGATTCTCAACACTGCGCGCTTCACCAAGCATGAAAATATACTTGTGGAGAAATGAGCGCATCATTTTCCATGTTACTAAAAAGATCATTAAATTCTGATTACACACTTAAAATGTACATATTTATATACTTTTTCTACAAAAAAGCAACATCAATTTTATTGGGGGTTTTTTCAACACGCTTTCACTGATAACACAGGGAAATTCCCAGTTATAATAAATTTAGTGATATCGAATAATTCTTTGGATGTTTGAATCTACAATACTTACGTGAATAATAATCACATATATGGAGTCTACACAATTCGTGGAAAAGTCACTTTCATCTCTTAAAATAGACCTGGCTAATGATGGGTATGTTGGTGGGCCTGCAGGCACCCAGTGGAACAAGCTCAAGCAGTCAGTTAGTGTACGGGGCATGTGTGTAAGCATGTGTTCATGCATGTGTGTCTATCTGGGTGTGCAGGTGTTCTAGCGTATGCATGGTACACCTATTTTTGATCCTGTCATCCCTTTCCAAAACCACCCACAAGCCTCCCTAAAGGGTGGTGGGTTAAACACACAGTGAGCAACACACTCTAGCAGCACCGGGTGCACAGACATGCTGAAGACTTTCTCCAAAGGAGCAAACAGTTTACTCTCTTCAGATCCCAAAGCCATTCATCTTTGTGTGTATTTGTGTGCACACATGCATGCCTGTGTGCGATCCCTACTGTATAACAATTGCTAACAGGCAACCACCGATGCTTCCCACTGTTTACGCTGGGTTGTTTGAAACATCAGCCGAACATGACTGAAATAAGTTTAAAGCCCAACAGAGATGCTTTTAAGGCATGTTTCTGGCTCTCTGTTTTGAGCCCTGTCTGCAGTATCCAGTTCAAATTATACCTGCAGATGTTGATTCTGTGATACTCTCTTGTGTAACAGAGATAACTAAAAATAAGACAACAACCCAACAACTTCTTGTTTCCCTCTCCCATAAAGTGTTAGACAACCGTATGGAATCCAAACATCTTGAGGCCAAAGCACAAACTATATATATAGTTTTTCCTTTTTTCCAGTTTCCCTATGCTTCTTAATACTGTTATCAAAACATTTCATGACAGCATCAACAGTTTTTTTTGCTGATGACTGCACATCTGTGTTGTTTAGATTAAATGACCCAAGATACAGTGGTTAAATTAGATTTTTATTCAAGCTCTCCTAGCTCAGAATACTCGGGTAGATACACAAACCAAACAGTGGATAGGCAACTAGTAGAAGTCTGAATGATGGTCAAGACAAGGACAGCCAGACTGAAGTGCAACAGAGATAGTGGTGAAGTCTCCTTTACTAAAAAAATACAAAAATGGTAAGGAGCAGGAAGGAAGTGACAACGTTAGGTGACTAGCAGAAGAAAGAAATACTAAAAGCATTTGCTGTTGCTTTTGTGTGGATGCTTCCTGTCTTTCTCTTCCTAAAAAAAGATGTACCTTCTTGACATTTGGCATCCAGTCAAAAGGGCTAATTATAACATGTACTGTACTTGTGACAGCATGTACAGCTTGAGTGAAAGGATGCTGACTTGCTTTTTAGGGTTGAGAAGGAGAAGGCAGGTAATCACTGAAAAGCTTAGAGCCTGAGGGAGGAACTGTGAAGTGTGTGGTGGGCACAATTCTGCAGACATGTCTCTTGGAGGTGTAGGCAAGAAGAACCATCCTGTCCACCTGGATAATCAGGATGTTTGACTTGACTTACGGTTTTATAGGAACATTCAGCTGATTGAGGCTCAATGGAATTAGATGAAACAGTTATCACATAAGCTGGGTAACAGGAATCTTCACGGCAAAGCAAATGTGACAGAAGCTTGTCTGTTCAACCTTGAAATGTAGACCTGGAAAGGTGCAAAGAGCTATAGACAAGAAAAACTGTTTCTAGAACTACGCTGACACCACAGATTATGCAGCTAATACCTTGGAGGCAGCCAGTCATTCGGTTAAAGGAAGTTGTTATTCCTCATGATAAGTGGCAGAAGAGAGAACACTTTAGAGCCATTCTGAGCCTGCAAGGTCCATAACTGTCAGGGCTTGAACCCAAAGACAAACCTCAATGGTGAGGCAGGTGACATCAAAAGAGACTGTGCAGCGTGACGATCGTAAAGGCGAGTAAGAAATAGTGATAAAAAAAAGAGTAAGACAATTCAAAGAGCAAAATAAATAAGCTGGCATAAAGTCTGCTCAAGTGTGGTGGTCAAAGTAGTTAAACTAAGTGGCAGAAATTGCACACTGTAAAGGTAAATGTAGGTCACAGACCATTCAATCAATATCAGTGGTAAGATGTTTTATTCAAATACATAGAAATATATTAGCACTTCAGCAAGAATCGTCTTTGTTTGAGTCTCTTGGCTTTCCTCAGGTACTCTGGTCTCCCTCCACAGCCCAAAGATGTGTTTATCAGGTTACTGGTGATTCAAAACTGGCCGTTGGTATTCATGCAAGGTAATTAAAGCACTTAAGTGAATAGAATCAAGTGCCGTGTTTGTATACTGTATGTGTGAAAAAGGTGGCCGAAATGCACTTAGTGGTGATAAGTGCTTTGAGTAATTAGTAACAGAAAACACTACATAGATGTAACTCCATTTCATTCTTCTATCAGTCTATTTATTTATTAAAAATTTGGCACCACTGCCACAGTACATAAATCATCCATGCTTATTAGCAAATCTTCTATTTAAATATTACCAATAATGTATTTTCCATCTTGTTTCTTAAGTTTGTTATTGAATCTCTCCTGTCCAACTTATACCTTCCAGACTTATCCATGGCCTTCTGTCCATTTGCACGCCTTTCTCCCACTTCTCCCACCCCGTGCTCCCCTCTGACTCACCTGTCTGCTCCACCATAATTCCTGTCACCATTGCCACAGTAGCTGCATGGATCAGGGGGACAGCAGCTGTCACAAGTAATTGAAAAGAGAGTTACACCTAAGGTGTGTGTGTGTGCGTGCTTGTGTGTGTGTGTGTGTGTGTGTGTGTGTGTGTGTGTGTGCGTGCAAGGGCTGTGTGAGTTTCTGAAAGCACATCCAAGCAAATCTTCTCTGATTTTAACGCCACTTTCCTCTTCCTCGATTTTCCTTTGCCTCTCTCCCAGCTATACCTTTCCCTTTCATCCTCCATCCTCCATTGGTCATAGATAGAGTAGCTCATCTCTCACCTCACCTCCTACCTTGTCTTATTACTGATTCAAGTCCAATCTGCTCAAAGTGTTCTTCCTCACCCCGATTCTCTTTTCCTCCTCTTTGCTAGTCTCCAAGCAGGTCTTTCCTCGATTCATCCGTCCTCCATCTATGCATGTTTGACCCTTGTTCGTACCTGACATTGACATGCATCTTGGCTGATCCAGTCACAAGCTGAGAGCGTATTAGTTTTTAGTATTAGAATGCTTCTCCATATACGCCTGTAGATGACTTGAAATAGGATCTCACTTTATTACGCTATGCTTTGCAAATGAACATGAACAAGGTCAAATGTCATAGCCTTGCACAGCTCCTTTTTTGCAAACCTGCGTAGATTTATAAACTATCAAAGCCAAACTTTTGCCCTAATAATCTTGAGTCAAGCTTGGCCAGTCACTCACTCTAAAGCAGATTATTTTTTACTTGCACAACACAGTGGCCAAACGGCTGACGATAGCCACAGGTACCCAAAGTGGTGCATTATTGTTAGTTTTTTTTCTCAGTGCGATCCTGTGTGCTGAGAATGATCATCTTGCAATTAAATCACCCAAGACACGTGTTAATTCCTCCTATGATACAATACATCCAATTTCTTCCTTCCTCTGCTCCCCTCTACTGTTCCATTTTTGCTTTCTTTATCTTTTCTCTCTCAGTCTAACCATAATCCTTTCTTAGTTTACAGTTCTTCCCTCCTTCTTCTACTACTCTCTGCCTCCGTTCTTAGCTGCTGTGATATGATAACCCCCCTGTCATGGACTCCCAGTCCCTGTCATCTGGCATGACAGATAGCACCTTTAGCCTTGGGCTGGGGGCCTTTTGACAGATGGAGTCAGCTCACCAGCTATAGCCAATCCCTGCTGTCAAAACACACACGCACACACACATAACGGTGGTATACAGTGGTGTTGTATATATCACCTTTGCTGTTGCTCACCCTCCCAACCTCTGGCTGTGCCCAGAGTGCCAATTTGGGTGATTTAATTGGAGGATTTAGTGTCCCGATCAAGGTGAAATGCTGTCTGAGAAACAAATTAAATGCCTGTCAGAAGAGAATGAAGCAAGAGTGGAGTAGGAGAAGGCCAGAGTTTTTATAATAATAATTACTTCTTTCTTCATTGAGATCTGAAAAACAACTATGGAGAGGAAAATGGTAGGGGAGATGGAAAATTGGAGGACAGAAGAGAAAACTAGGGTTAGGCAGAGTTAAATAAAAAAATGAAAGTGGAAAACAAACAGTCAACAAGAAAGAGAGAGCGAGACAGCTGAGAAAAAAGAACATCACATTTGTGTTATTCCACTCCCGTCGTCACTGGCTTTGCCTTTTTTGTGGCAGCCAAATAAAATCAGGCACTAGCCCTGTTTGACAAGGAAAAGACTAGATGAGGGACGGAGCGCTACGCAGACAGGATTACATGTCAAAACTGAGGGATTTGTTCACAAAAACAACCTGTCAATTGCTTTAAAGTCAAGATATTGACTTGCACAGGGGCTGAGAGAGCGCTTTCACCTTATTTCAACACTTTGAGATACACCAGCCTCCCAGCATCTATCAATAAAAATAACACAATTAGAGCTTTCAAACACATGTCCTCGGTTTGCTCTGAGACAAAAATACACCTTATCTTTTTAGAGTTTTCAAACAGGAAGTTAGAAGAGGTTCAGCCTTTAATGCGGTGAGTATAAACCAGAGGTTGGACTCAAACTGTTAATGAGGCACGAATGTCCTGTTTAATTCTATCAGTGTGGCAAGACGGTCCAGTGTAAGCAGCTGAACGACAGCTGTCATTCACTTCTTAAAGCACTTGTCATGCACACACATAAGCACACATACACAAAACTCTTTGAGCTGAGATAGTCAAACTAATAAACAGTTAAAAATTGAATTGTATTCACGTTTTGCTGGGTGGGTTTCATGAGGCAGAGCAATATGTACATCTGGGTTTATATCATGCTTGCAAATAAACTGCTTAAAAATTTACACCTAAACTGCAGATCAGAGCTTGTTGAATGAAATATTTAAGTTGAAAATATTTAATGACATACACCATGTAGTTTGTTGAGAACAAAATGATGTAACAACAAGCAGTGGAAACTCTTTGACAGCTGGATTCTGACTCACGCCAAAAATCTAAAGTTAAAGTTGCTTAAGTGTTTTTTAAGCACACTTGTGGTGTGGTGTGTTTCCAAATAACCTACTACGGGGCGACCGTGGCTCAAGGGGTTGGGAATCGCATCTGTAACCGGAAGGTCGCCGGTTCGATCCCTGGGCTCTCTGTCCTGGTCGTTGTGTCCTTGGGCAAGACACTTTACCCTACTTGCCTACTGGTGTTGGCCAGAGGGGCCGATGGCGCGATATGGCAGCCTCGCTTCTGTCAGTCTGCCCCAGGGCAGCTGTGGCTACAACTGTAGCTGCCTCCACCAGTGTGTGAATGTGAGAGTGAATGAATAGTGGCATTGTAAAGCGCTTTGGGTGCCTTGAAAAGCGCTGTATAAATCCAATCCATTATTATTATAAATAACCTTTTATTATACCTTTAATTCCTCACCCATCTCCAGTATTCCTGTCAAAAGATTAAAAAGAGAGAAGATTAAAAATAAAGTGGAAATTAAATGAGCTTGGCAAACTATGCCAAGCTCATTAGACTGTCTTGCTAATGTAAGCAGTGATTACAGTACATGAAATGACTTTCATTCACTTTTCATTCACCACCCTTGCTGAGTCACTGGCAACCTCTGCACAATCTGTGTTGTGTTCTTCCCGCGTTCGAAAAAATTGCAAGCTGGCTAGCTAATTAGTTAGTGTTTTGCCCAGCTGGTATCATAACACACGGCCAAACGCTCAAAACAAAGAGGAAAGTGTAAAAGAGGGAAACTGTATGAGGCAGCTGCTGTTAGTGCCACAGCTGGTAAATAGGTCAGTACCAAAGGTTCACACTAACCGTGAAAATGTCACAATGGAGGAAGTCGGGCTCAGCTGTAATGCAGATCCAGTGATTTCAGTGCCAGCTTGTGTCAGCTAATGTTTCTGCTACTGCTCTCCTACCCTTCCAATTTGCAAATATCAAATATCTGATCCTGACAACAGTTGTTGACAACAGTTGTTCTGCATATGCAAGCCACTTTGCAACCTCCCTCCAAATCCTCTTTTCATCAGCGTATGCACATGCAAAAGTTGAAAGGTGGGTCTTCAGAACAGATTTGTGCAACCATATAAGAATTTATTGCTCTTTTATTGATCATACCAACTGAGCTGAAATGTCTTGATAATCTCTGTCGTATTCTCATTTATTTAAACAGGAATGGGAAGTTTCAATTCGATTTTTCTTGAATTGGCAAGCTTATGGTCTGTTCATCTGATCTTAATCTGTTGCCCTCATGCTACAACAGTCACTTATTTCCTCACGTCCTTGCCTTTCCCCCCAACTTTTCCTTTCTTAATCGTTCTCATTTGCTCTTCTGATTTCACCTCCATCTATTCATTCTCCCCTGTACTTTTGCTCGCTCATATACCTCATCTTGGTGCTTCTCTCTGTTCTCTATGCAGATTCATACAGTGTCTTTCGCCTATGTCCCAAAGATGAATGGCTGTTTATCAAATACCCTAGGAAAAATAGGGAATTAATCTTAGCGCCTATCCTTCTTGCTGAGAGACAGAGAGAGACGGCAAGCGAGAGCGAAAGCGGGAGAGAGAAGGAGAGAGAGAGAGAGAGCAAGAGAGAGAGAGTGAGAGAGAGAGCAAGAGGAAAAGGGAAAAGAAAGAAAGGAGGAGGAAAGGGGTTACAGGGGTAAAGAAGCAAAACATCCTTCAGCTTTTAATTCTGTGAATTGGATTAATGCAGAACTGTGTGGGAGGCAGCAGATGTGGATGCGTGGCCGAACATAGCTACATCATGTCCCACCAGCTGCTGGTTAATATCAACAACCCATTCTGAGTTTCACCTCTCCCATTTTCTTCCCCTCCTTCCTCTTCCTCTCTTCATCTCTCATCGAGTATTTGGCCTGTTTTCAAACGGCTGCAGGCCCCGATGAAATTAGACTGAGTGCAGTGTAATGAAGAGCATGCCAGGGAGAGCTATGATATTAAATGTCACACACACACACACATACTTACACACACAGGTCCACCGTCACCACCACACTCACAAAGAGCTACATAATAACACCAGAAGGACTCGTGAAAGTTTTGGGAGGATGACAGAAGCTTGTTTGTGTGTTCACTGTGTTTCTCAAATGGAAAAACACTGATCGTAAAAGAGGGGCTACGTTTCTAAATACTTGCTCCATTAAACTGATTGACATAGAGAATCCAGGTGAAAGCCCTGATCCAGTATTGATTTCTCTACTTAAATCCACATCAAATCCAGATCACTTGATAAATTAAAGTCAGGGTTGATGAAGATGAACAGCTGGAGGCAGGTTCACAATGAAAGGTGACGCTCTAAAACAACTGAAACATGATGAAACATGATTGCACTAAAATGGGTGAAGCCAGTGGAAGACAGGAGTTGTCTTGGAAACAAAAAAACTAATTTTGATTTACCATACACCTCCAAAATAATCTTCACGTGAATGTTGTTTGATGAAGGTTTGATATTTGGGATGTAGGTGTATCACAGAACAACAATGGCTGTAGAAAAAAAGGTAAGAAAAGCTGACCTGGAAAAGGGGTAGAAGTAATAAAATTGAAAGCAACATGCTGGAAAAAGGGTAGAAAGCGCCCAATGAGGGAGAAATTCAGAAATGGAAGATGAGAAGCAGGCTCAGAGAAAGATAAATGGAGAGGACAGTGAAGCAAGCAGATGGACACGCTAAAGGAAATTTTGGGTAGATGGAGAAGATTGGGAGGGAAAGCAGAGGGGAGAGATGTGGCTAAGATGGATCGAGAGCACTGTGCTCAAAGGCAGAGGTTGGCTTAAAGGTTAGTGGGAAAGAGATGAGTGAGAGCATAAAAGAGAGAGTTGGAAGAGATGACAGAAATAGAGGGAGGAGGAGGAGAATGAGAGGAGAGGGGAGGGGAGAGGAAGGAGGTAGAATACAATGGCGAGAGGGAGGGAGAGAAAATGATGGATGGATAGAAGGTGGTGAAATGGAGAGGTGGGCTTAGTGGTGATGGATGAAGCTGAAACCTGCGGTCCCTGTATGTCTCCCTGGGTCCCCTTAGAGCCCAGTGTGTTTGTGTGTGCATGCTTGTGTGTGGTCAGTCCAAGTGTATGTGTATACACTCTACTGTTTTCCTAACGTGTGTACACATTTCTCACACTTGTGATGATTGAAAGAAAGAACGGAAGCAAAGGGTCTGTGTGTGTTTGTGTTGTGCGTGTAGCTGCATGTGTATATGAGATGGACACAGAAAGTAAGAGAGAGTTCTGGATTGTGTGCGTGGGTGAAAAACCCCTATTGTGGTGGCTCTGCCATGTTTCTCTATGACAGGTCTGTGGAGTGTGGAGGTCAAATGGCACTGAGGTCACTGCTAATGGAACTAAATGGGGATTCTATGAGTCCTATATTTACACTCATCGGTACAGGTTTAAGGAGCCAAAGGAACATAACTGGGACAGTTGGCAGACTCTTGAGGTTACAGAATACAGCACACAGACACAAAGAGCTGCATTAGCGGTGCATAACTTGGAGCCTTTGTCAGCTAACTATGATGTTTTCATCGTAATTAAAGTTAAACAGTCACTTATACAACACAGAAACCAGTAAAACTCTATACTAGTCTATAAAGACTAACAAGATTCAAACATTATGTTTTGCTCACTATATACAATTGCAATTGTCATCTTTCTAGAACACCGTAGCTGAACCACAGTTAACCAGGAAAAGACTGTTTGTATCCCTGGGTTAGCCTTATGTGTGTGATTGCCTCCTAAACATCTCTCCCTCGGGCTCAGATGCATAACTGTGCCTTATTTTAACTATTCTTTCAGCTGCAACTCTGGAAGTCTCAGAGCAGGTAAGAGAAAGCAAGAAGCAATGTTACACAAAACTGTTAACTATAGGATCATTTGCAAATATGGTAAATAGTCTGTATTTATAAAGCGCTTTACTAGTCCCTAAGGACCCCAAAGCGCTTTACATATCCAGTTATCCACCCATTCACACCCATTCACATACTGGTGATGGCAGCTACATTGTAGCCACAGCCACCCTGGGGCGCACTGACAGAGGCGAGGCTGCCGGACACTGGCGCCACCAGGTCCTCTGACCACCACCAGTAGGTAACGGGTGAAGTGTCTTGCCCAAGGACACAACGACCGAGACTGTCCAAGCCGGGGCTCGAACCAGCAACCTTCCGATTACAAGGTGAACGCCCAACTCTTGAGCCACGATCGCCCACGATTATGTAAATAGTACATAACGTTAAGGCTTTAGCATTGTGTTCTTTGTTATGCCCCTATATAGGGACCTTTTTAGACTCCAATATATATGCATATAAAGAAAAAAATAGCAGGGATAAACTGAGCACAACCTTATTAATAACCCGTTTCTGCTTTGTAGGATAGACCTCTGATCTCCTGTGTGAAATTGTATAGCAAGTTCATCTGACCTTCATTTGTCCAGCCTTTGTGTATGCCAGCCCAGTTTGAGCTGGGCTGACAAAAGCCCTCCGGAGGAACTGGAGTGAGTTCAAAAAGGATGCTGTGAGATCATCGACATTCCATCTTCTCTTCCATGAGTCAATAGCATGATGAGAACACATCCTGCACATCTTCATTCAACTGAAGAATCAACCCGATATCATGGCAAAATGTGTAATAGATACACCGGTCCAATGGACACGATGGGATGGACATAGACATGCATGCAGAAGTTGCATTACTGCATGCAGAGATTGAATTACCAGCAGTGTTAGATAATATATTTAAAGTCGGCAATAAGCAAAAAACACATGAAGTACATTCCAGGGTCCTTAACATCGGAAATGATTAAGCTAGGTGGCAAATATGTAAATGTGTTCACAGTGTCTGTTATTGACACATCTGTAATAATATCTGTAAATATCTCCCTCTGGTCTTACTGCAGATTACTGGAACAAATTTTGCCATTGTGTCTATTTCACAATTTAGAGAGGCAAAGCAGGAACGGTGTGTCAATTACACGTTTTGCTGTGATACTGGGATGCAAAAATGGTTCATCCCCCCTGCGTAGTTACCTGCTGGAAGCCTCAGCACGTACTTACTTGCTTTGTTGGCTCTTAGAATAAGAAGCATCCAAAGCAGCATCAAAAACCTTGAACTCCTTTTTTTTGATGTTGGAGTGGAGGATGCCATCCTGTACCTCCTACATAGAGCCCACTCACACCTGGACAAGGGAAAAGGCACGGTCAGGATCCTGTTTCTTGACTTTTCAAGTGCCTTTAATACCATCCGGCCCTGTCTGCTTCAGGAAAAACTAAATGGGATGCAGGTGGACCCCTGCCTGGTAGCTTGGATCTCAAACTACCTCACCGACAGACCACAGTACGTCAGGCTGAAGGACATCAGGGAACTGTGCAGTCCCCTCTTCTCTTCACCCTGTACACCTCTGACTTCTGCTACAACTCTGAATTATGCCATATTCAGAAGTTTGCAGACGACACAGGCATCATGGGGTGTATCTGGGATGATCAGGAAGAGGATCACAGGAGTCTGGTGAGGAACTTTGTGACATGGAGTCACACAAACCACCTGCAACTCAACACCTCAAAGACCAAGGAACTGGTTGTGGACTTCAGGAGGTCCAGAGCAGGTCCACTGCCGGTTCAGATAGAGGGAGAAGAGGTGGAGGTGGTCAACACATACAAGTACCTCGGGCTGTGGGTGGAGAACAAATTGGACTGGTCATGCAACACTCAGTGCCTGTATAAAAAAGGCCAAAGCAGACTGTATTTCCTCAGGAGGCTGAGGTCTTTCAACATCTGCAGGAAGCTCCTGAGGATCTTTTACCAGTCAGTGGTTGCTGGAGTACTTTTCTATGCTGTGGTGTGCTGGGGGAGCAGCACAGCAAAGAAGGACTCATCCAGGCTGGAAAAACTGATCAGGAAGGCTGGCTCTGTGGTCGGCATGAAGCTGGACACTCTGGTGACAGTGGCAGAGAAAAGGACATTAAAGAAACTGCTGGACATTATGAACAATGCTGGGCATCCTCTGCACATGGCCATAAACAACCAGAGGAGAAGAACCAACAGACTTAAAAACTCTGTGGGAGGGAGGGGAAACAGGAGGAGGACAAGGGAGGGGGGGGGGGGGGGGGAACTAAGCTTGTATATATGGCATATTCACATTCTGTAACTTCTGTTGGTGCTGTGCTATTGGAAACAGAATTTCCCAGAGGAACCCACCCGAGGGATTAATAAAGTTTTAGGTAATCTAATTTTATATAATCTAATCTAATCTAATCTATTTTATAAGTGACCCAGGTTTAAGTTTGTGCTATTAGTTTTATCTTATCTTGTAACTGCTTTATTTTTTTATCCTCTTTTACCCTGGCTTCGCAAACATTAAGCAGGACTTGGAACATGAATCTGCTGACTTCAGTACTAACGCATGGACGTAACTGTGCCTTGGGCTAAATGCTAACACCAGAATGTTATGCAAAAATATTTTATTATTACAATGTTCACCATTGCAGCTCTCACAACGTCATACAAATTATTTTCCCAAGAATCAGAACAGAATTGGAAAAACAGGTTTTTAGAAATGCGGCCTCTGTTTCCTGGTTTGATAATAATAATAATCTACAGAAGGAACTGAAATAGTCAGAAATAGTTACCATTAGGGGAGAGTAAATGCATTTTAAATAAGCAAGAGAATAACTCCAAGAGTTATTCTCTTGCTTATTGGAGAATAACTCTTTTAGTCAGTGTGAATGTTTTTAAGGTTGTCCTTAATGTTCTGCTATTGCATATTATTCACACATTTGTCTATATGGAATATTGTATTTGTTTTTTACTTGTTGCAATGTTATGTGTTGTATTTGTTGTAACGTTTGCTGTCCTGTTAGTCAGGTTTCACTTGGAAATTAGATTTAAATCCCAATGAGACTTTTTTCCTGGATAAATGAAGGATGACACCGTGCAAATATTTGCTAAATACTGAAGTGCATGTGGATGGGAGTGGTCATGGGAATCATCATGGGGGAAGGAGAGAATTACACACATTACAGCTTCTCACTCGCAGAATTCTATTGGATTATATGAAAAAGAGTTGAGTGGATTTCAGTGGCATCTGAATTCTATAGAATAATCTAGTGAGGTGGTTTGCAGGAAACGTGATCCAATCATGTCAAAATATATCCATTAGAATCCATTAGTAATACTTCCAATACCTCACATAATCGACACAGCATGCATCAGTAGTATTGTGTACCCAATAAAATGTTAAGTGTCTGCATGTTGTATAAGAAGTAATGATCCATTATTGATAACCCATCACTTTTCTATGATGCATTTTATTACTTATCTCATATCCTCCATTCCTTCTCTGCACATGTCCAAACCATCTCAGCCTTGCCTCTCTAACGTGTCTAAACCGCTCAACCTGGGCTGTTCCTCTGATGTATTTATTTCTATTCCTGTCCCTCCTGCACAATCCCATTAAACATATTATCATCCTTAACTCTAGTTTGACCAGCAGTACAAAACCCAAAGGACAATCATCTTGATCTTTAGTTATGCAGAAACATCACAGAGTTTTCGATAATCAATTATGAGGAATTTGGCACCTTTGTTTGATGTGATTATAAATGTATTAACTGAAATGTAAGCGCTATTTGATCATTTTCAACTGGCTAATTGTTACGGTTATATAGTTTGTATATGCTATAATTTTGGATAAAATAATGCTACTGCCAGGTCTCTCTTACAACAACAATAAATATACATTTACTTCAGCTAAAATAAATGTAAACAGATAAAAAGAGTAAGACCAATTTTAGTTTACACTTCATAAAGTAATAAAAAACTCCTAAATAATTAATAAGAAAATAACTGAAGCAATATAAGGAAAGATGTAGAAATAAAAAGATAGGAGGAAATTCAACAAATAGTAGAGTGAAAGATGTAAAATTAGAAGGAGTATGGGTAGGTGGTTCCATCAAATGAATGCTATTACACAGGTGGAGCAAGAGCCGAATTATGGGGTCAGCTCTAAAGTTGCAAAGAGAGAAAAAGGGAGGAGAGACAGAAAAAGGAGGACAAAAGCAGAGAGCAAAGAGTGTACCCAGACTCTTGTCTAGCTTACTGAGTGTAGACAGCTGATAGAGATTAATGCCTTGAGTGGGTGGGCAGAGGGGGGAAAGAGGTTCAGACTGGTAATGCGTGAGTTGGATGCATGATTGATGGAGGGAGCAACTCAGGGCAGGGGACGACCAAAGAGGGCGAGAGAACGGGTAGTTAGGGGTGAGAGGAAGAGTTGAGAAGTTCAGTGTCATGAGTGCGGTCTACAGCGAGACAGTAGATTGATGAGGCCTCAGATAGAGGGATGGAAAGTTGGAGTAAGAGTGGTTGAATGGGGGGGAGGTTGGAGATTGATGGCAAAGTGCAGGGAGGTACAGCAGGCTGTGAGAGAAAGACACAAGTGAGACGAAGGGATCGGTGAAAGAGCGCTGCATTCGAATTGAAATGTTCAGGCCTCTCATGACAAATCCAAGTCTCCACTTTCATGCAGAGTGAGCACGTAACTCGCTGCTAAGTGCATGCTGGGATGTGCATTTACTCTACATAGTTCAGAAGCAGCCCCAGATAGCATACCCACTTAATCAAATTCCACAATTCATCGTATATTAATGTCTGTGAGGTGAGCTGAAATGTAAATTGAGTGTGTGTTTGAGTGACACACACCTCCTCTCTCTCTCTCTCTCTCTCTCTCTCTCACACACACACACACACACACACACACACACACACACACACACACACACACACACACTATATTTCCTCTACCACTGAGATAAGCAGTAATGAGCTCCGCTGGCTCCTTCTACACACCTCTCACAGTCCTGCAGCTGTATATCTTTCCATTGCCACACTCTGTCCATTCTCTTATCTGCTGCCCTCTCACCTCTATTACTCTTAACTATTCCTCCTCTTCATCTTTTCCGACCCTCCCTTCCTCCATCTTTACTTATTCCACCCTCTCATCAACTCTTGCTCCCCTTTCCTTTGACTATTTCCTCTACTCTTTATCTCTACTTTAGTCTCTTTTTCCTCTGTTGTTCTCCCTTTAATACTCATCTTAAATCTTAGATTTAAAATTGCTTTGAAGTTTGACTTTTAGTAAGTAAGAATAGAATAATGCATTTTTAAACATTATAAATTCTTGAGTCTGTTGCAGAATAATTCTTAAACTGGGAAGAATGAAAAAGCACATTAATTATTGATCTGTATTATTATTTAAAAAAAAAAAAAAAAAAGCTAATATGAAGTTTAAGAATACTAAAGCTTTCAGTGTTATAATGTAATATGAGATATACATAACAATTTAATATATATTACTGTATTATCTCTTTTCCAGAAATTCATCCTTTTTCTTGGCACAATAACATTATTAGTGGGCGCAATCACAGTCCAGGCTAGTCACCATATTGCATAGTTGATGAGCTGCCTGTAGCAGATAAAATGAAACTGGAAATCTTATATGGGAATTGGGATGGGGCTGGAGTACTGCAGCCTCTAGAATGAACTGGAGCTGGGAGGAACTGATGACTTAAAAGTATTTTATTATAAACTTACAGCACCTTAGCACAGGCTCATAATGTTCCTGTACAGAGGTGGGTGTAACGTGTTAATGCAATAGTATAATTACATTACATTTTTCTGTAACGTAGTAATATACCACATTACTGTACTAAATTCAGTAATCAAAGTATTGTTAAGGTTATTTATGTGTAGTTTTATACTTGCGTTACAAATGTTCTGTAGTTATCTGCACATAAAGTGGATAGAAATGTAAAAACATCAAACAAACATGCTAATAAAGCTTTTTATTATTCCTGTGCAATCAACTGATTTTAATTTGTGTGCAGGAGAAGGCAAATGTTGGCCAAATGTGGAACTTTGTAGGAATATCGACATTACTTTTACTTTTTAATTTATTTTTTATTGCAAAAAACAAAAGGAGCATGACGGCAAAGTGCAAACTGCAACAGAAGCTGAGTGAATACTGACCCCCGCTCAGCAGCCAGAGCCTGAATTTCAACAGGTAACACACCGATGAGCAGTCAGGACTGTAGCCTCCGTTTCTACCTCTTCATGTTTCTAAAATAAAATCACTGTGGTGATCTTTGGCTGTGGCTAGTTTTCTTTGTTTTTTTCTTGTTAGCTTTGTCTTAATATGTGAAAGCAAAAAAATAAATACAATTATATATGTGTCCTTATTAGGATAGTGTCATGGTGCTGGGTCATTGACCCAGGGTTTTGTGTTTGTGATTATGTTCATCATTATTATCTCATTTTATGTTAATTTCTTTATGGTTATTAGTATGTAGGTTTCATTCTCAGGGTTTCCAGTTCTAAGATTTATTTCCTGTGTCATTCCCCCTGTGTTTTGTTCATTTCCCTGAGGTGGAGTTAGGAATTTCCTGTTTCGCTTTGAAGGTCTGTGTCTGTTATCACTGTGTTCAGCTTGTATATAGTGGGTGTCGGTCTGTGCTATTTGTCGACTTGTTTGCGTTTCATGGTGTTTTGTTCTTTGGTCTGCGTCCCTCAGCCCTTCTCCCCGTTTTATTATGATTTCAGGTTTGCTCTTTAGTTTTCCCAGTTTAGGTTTCTTCAGTAGCTTCTCATGTCTCATTGCCTGTCTTTGTCACTCTGCCACTTGAAAATAAACTCTCATTCATATCATCAGTCGTTGCCTGCATTTTGGGTTCTTTTCCTCCTAATCAATATTTTAACAAATTACATTCTCAAGCCAGTAACTAAGTAACACACTATATTACTTTAAAGAAAATTAACAAGTAATGTGTAAGATATATCTTTTTTTGAGTAATGATCCCAACATTGTTCATGTATAATCTAAAATTTTGGGAAATGCATTTACAACAACAAACATTTAAACCATGTCCCAATTTTTGCCTCTGTACACCAGCTTAGTGGATTTTAAATCAAATCATCAAGGTGTGATTGAAGTGTAAACTTTCAGCTTTAGGTTTAAAAATCAAGGGGTTTGAAAAAACTATTGTCGCTTTAGGAATTACTGCCATTCTTTTCTCACCCTTTTCTGAATCCCAAAAGTTATTGGAAAAAACAAACATATTTTCTCGCATAGTTTGCACCTTGTCATTCAAAAGTGTCTCTAGATTGTAAAATCAAAAGGACTTCCTGAAGTTTCTAAACAATTAATACAATCATTTTTTCTTTTCATCTCATTGAAAGTCTGCATTTCCTAACTGCCTGATTTAAAATCCCCAGTCATGTTATAAAGTGGCAGAAAAATGTACCATTGTCCAAATAATTGTGGAGCTGACTGAAGTCTCTTTCTTTAAAGACTGATGCAATTTTTGCGTGTCTCTATAATAAATGCCATAGTGTTTTGGTGAAAGATTGTATAGAGTAAAAAGACATTGAAGAATTTGAAATTGCTTTTATTATATTGTATTTTGTATTATGTAATAATTCCACTAATACACAGCACTTTGCTTTTGTAAGTTTCTCTTTGTTGACTGAAATAATGCATTTATGCTCCACGTAATTCCAGATGTTTGTTCTGTGCTGTGGTCTAACTTGTGTACAGTCACAATCAACAAAGCTTGAAGCTGAAGGATAACAAACTTTATGGAGATCCTTTGTGAAAAACATGGCGGCAATGTTTTTCAAGGCAAGAAAACATTGTTTCGATAAAAATGCCCAGTTGGATTCTTCCCATGACTCTCAACGCATAAAGAAATAATTGCTGAAATATAATCATAAATTGTGTCAGGGTAGCATGTTAAAAGTAAAGTTAGAGAACTTTTTATTGTTACCAAAACTAACAGAACAAGCAAACCAACAAACTTTCCTTTGAAGTTAGAAAAACATATTGGTGTCTGTTGCTACTTCCATGTATCAAAAAATAATTTTAAACCGTTTCAAATGGTTAATATTTCTTAGTGAGTGACTATGTAACTAATATTAGTGAAAATTGCTGCCACAATTTCTTTAAAAACAAACAAGTAACAAACAGAGAGTTTTCATGGGACTATGCAGTCTGCAAACCTGAATAACAAAGCGACATTGTAAAGAGGAGTGGGCCAAAATTCAAATGAAATATTCTCTCTTTCATTTCAAAGTTAAATGCATGAACCCTTTTGATGTACTACTGTACTGTAATGTGCTGATGGTTCAGCTGTGATTGAGAGCGCAGCGGTATACTGCCTGCCCTGACATTTGCTAATGTTAATGTTGGAAAACACTGGTCCCACAACATACTGTATGATACGAGTAAAGTCTGTCATTTGGTATTTAGACTTATTTGCTGTTGAGGGGGAGTTCATGTTGTGTCTTGGAAAGGGCAAATGGGAGACAGCTGAAGGATTGTCTTGCAGCTGGTGAGAGAGATGTTTAAGGTAAAATAATAATAATGTCAATATTTTAAGCCTCTCTCTAGTCTTATCAAGTTTGCCATTTTGGGAAAGATTAATTAATTTTAGAGGCTGAGATGTGTCAAAACTACAGGTCCAGGTGAAGGTTTTCATAATCAAACTTTCTTCATAGTCTCTGATTAACGGTGAGGTGTGTGAGTTTGGGTGTTCCTTTCATCATAAAATACAATTTCGGGACTCTGGGGATGATCTTGGGACTCAGCTTTTCCAGATATGTTCTGAAAGTATCTCTTAAGGAGAGCCACAGTAACATTTGGTAGTTTAGAGGTTATGTTTAAAACTTTCATGTAAATGTAACTCTTATTATCCTATTATTATTAATAATACTGTTATTACGATTATTATCCTGAAACAGTTAAACAACTGTCCTCATAAAGAAAAATCTATCAGTTGCTTAAAGGAGCTCCTTTTCATCAAAAACACAAAATTGCTTCCTGCTGATCAGTAAGCTACAAGTGATGTTATTTTGCTTTGCACTTTGCAAATTATACAAACAATAACTGACAAAATGTTGCATTACTTATTTATTCTCACATTTGTTATTTAATTATTTTGCAGATGTAATAAAGTTACACTTGAAAGAGATTATTTAGTGATGGAGGGATTTTGACCATTTTATTTACCAAATATTCACAAAATCAGCACAAATCCTAGCTTGTTTCTCTACCGTATCAAATGTTATACAGAGGTGAGGCCACACTTATGAAAAGAGTAATCCTTGGGTGATTTCAACATGAAAACATCCTGTTCACAAATCTAATAAAGAGCTTTTCAGATGTTGTAGTGCAAAGGCACAACAGTAAGCAAGATATTGTACAATGGATACATACACCATCTTTTCTGTAGCAGTAGAAACACATAGAAGTAAAGGCAATATAACTCATTATGACTTGTATGCACAACATTTTTAAAGATGGCTGCAGTTCCCTATATTTGCATATCGGTGTTCCTCTGCAAGCTGCTATTTAGTCAGTGTTTTTAATTTGAGTCAGTAAAGTCTTCAGTGAAATCACTTAAATAATCAGTTTAAGAGTAATAATATAATTTCAATTGTCAGTACTGGTACACCGTCTCACTCTTCTAGTTTGTGTATTTTGATGTTGATTTTAAGGTGTTTTTCTGCCCTGTTATCCAGGTCTGTCTTGCAAAACAGATCTTTAATCCCAACGAGATGGTGCAGGGTTACATGAAATTAAATAAATAAATCTCTCAGTCACATGCTAGGGCAAAAATCTTTTGAAAAATGATGCTGTATTCTGCAGAGCAAGATTGCACCTTTAACACCAAGTAACCCTCCTTTTCTGTTTGTTATCTGCTCTGCTTCTTTTATTCTTTTGTCATTATTTTTCCATCTGCTACTTTCACAAACCCTCCCATCACACTCACACTTCCTCTGCTCTTTATGCTCTCATCCATCCCGCTTACAGTTCTGCTTTCTTTTTACTTCAACCTTTTCTGCATACATCAATATCCTTCTTTCATTTCCACTGCCTCCCACTTTTTCCTCTTTCGCCTGGCCCTTCATTTCGCTGCTCCACTTTATACCCATCTCCCTTTGCATGCATGTGAGTATGTGTGTGTGTTTTTGTGTGTGTGTGGCAGCTGGAAGCTCGTGGTTATTTTTCAGGCAGCAGCCCAGAAGATTGGACTGTCATAATCTATGGTCCTGAGTTATAAGTGTTTCTAACCCAAACTGGGGGACAGGACCATTTTTTCTTTCCTCCTCTTCACCACCAACACCATCTCCTCCTCTCTCTTTTTCTTTCCCTCCCTCCCCTCTGTTCTCTCCTCTCCCATCATCTCTCACTCTTCCTCCCATTCTCTTGTCACTATGCATTGCCATTCATTTTCTGCACTGGTGGCAATTCAAACTCTTGCTATTGATCACCACCAACCTCTTGTCATCTCTCATGCACTAAATTTAGAATTTACTATTAGTGGTGTTTCACAGTTCGAGTGGACAGTGTCTTCATGTTGTCGAGATTGGTAATCTGATCTAGTTCTCAGCTATTTAGTGAAGCACATTTTGTACTTTCACAGAAACATAAGTTGTAGAGATTCGACTGAGATTCAATTTCTAGGTTTTGATTGTAATATGTTGATGTTTGTGATTTTTTATTATACATTTATTTATTTTATCATTTTGTCATATTTGTTGAAGATCCATCCATCTATCCGTGCAGCCATCCATCAGCCACTCTCTTCCCCTTAGCCAATCCAGGGTCATTGGGGTGCTGGAGCTGATCCCAGCTGTCATAGGAAGAGAAGCAGGGTACATCCTGGACAGGTCGCCAGTCAATTGCACACACACACACACACACACACACACACACACACACACACACACACACACACACACACACACACACACCTTTTAGAAGCTATTTTTCACTTTAACCCCTTATCAGGCAAAGACACTATAATGCTTGTAATATTGCTATTAATTATTTCATGGTGATTCATTTTATTAAAGACTGTTTGATATCCAAGTTGATTCATGTTTCTGTTTTTTAATTTTAGTTCAGCGTGAGAGTCTATCGTCCTGATTTGTTGCTCTTCTGTGCTCTTTGTTTCACAGGATCCATGTTTGATATTTCACTCTCATCTCCTGCTCCTCTTTGTGTGTGTGTGTGTGTGTGTGTGTGTGTGTGTGTGTGTGTGTGTGTGTGTGTGTGTGTGAAGACAGGAGTGACAGACATCAACGTCTGTTACTTACTGTTGATTTGGTTATTCTGGTCATTCATTATAAGCAAATGGTAAAGGACTGAGGGAGTGACTAGAAAAATCTAAAGCATTTTGAGGCATGAATGAGTTTTTTTTTTTTCCGTTAACACAATCAAAATATATTAATTTGCAAGATATGTTTTTAGGGCTTTATTAAATTCCAGGAATTTATTATTTATTAGTTGTTCTTCAATGACACACGTTTCCCACCAGTATGTCTATTGTGCCTTTATGGGGCACACACTTGTGTTGTAAAGATTCAGGCAAATGAGATTTTCATAAAACCACAATGCAATTTGCTAAGTGCTTTAGGCCTCTCCATATGTGGCAACTTGCCTTCAGACCTTTTTGTCAAGCAAGTGTTCCTGTTGAAGCGATAGCAAAAAATTAGACAAACAGAACGTGAATTTACTTTTTTTTAACAGCTTTTAACATAGTTCTTTGACATCTCCAACATTATGGAGTATATTTGATAAATAAATGAACTAAAACAACAACAACAACAAACAACAAAACATTGGTTTCTAGGTGGATCCTTTAAAATTGAATAGTGATTTATTGTGATTATCAGTGCATTCACCGCTGTATAAATCTGGTGAGGTACACGGATCTGAACTCATAAGGTCAACTAGGTTCTCTAAATCAATACGATCTCTCGGTATTTTATTTTTTAACCTTTTATGAAACGAAAAACAGCATACTCCCTGAGTTCACAAACCATATTTTAATACAAATCATCACTTTAGCTGTTTTGCTCTGCAGCGCCAGAGAGGATTTAACTGTGAAAGATCAACATACAGAGTGCGGAAAAGAAATGGAAATTTCCCTGTTTTACAATCAGCGTGCATTTGAAAAGAAAGGAAAGCACAATGAATGTATCTACCTCATCCTTTCCCCCCGTTATTCCACCGCACTCATGCATTGCTGCTATTTGTCCCCTAAATCCCCTTCATCCCTACCTACCACATCCCTCAGTTTCCCTCAATACACGTGAGCAAAGCCACAGAGTTTTTCAACTCATTTAATGTGATCAGTTCATTAGAAAGATGAAGCACATTCCCTCTAATGGGCACTTGAGCAGCAACAAGGGAGAGCAGATTGCCTCCCTCACTTGCTGAATAATTAGACTGAGGGGGAAAAAGGAAGGGACACATGGGGGGTTGTCAGCAGTGGGCGGTTAGAGGAAAGAGAAAACAATCTCTTCAGTCCAGGGGGATGTGGTGGGGACACAGAGATGGCATGGAGACAGCTGGTGCATGTGTGTGAGACTGTATGCACTGCTAAAATCACCTCAATGCAAGGTAAGTGCATGTTTTAAAAACACCTCTCTCCTCCACCATTCATTCAAGGTCACTCTACAGATAGAAATAAGAAAGTTGGAAAGAACAACACTTGTTGGTTTTAAAAGCGGCTTTCTCTTTTTTGTTTCTTATCCTCGTTTCTTTCTTCTATCTATTCCATCAAGTCCGCGTGTTTCTCTATTTCTATTAGTGAATAGTGAATTTAAAGCTCTATTACCTCTGTCATTATTTACAAAAGCTGTCTTTGTTGTCTTTGCCATGAGATATTGGCAAAGACGGTATTCTTAAGACCTCAGGCGGGAGGGAAGAAAAAAAATGAAATCCAAAGAATTCAATTTTAGGAGTTTATTCTGGATACTCATCTCAAGGGAGATAGCCAAAAAGATAGGGAACAAAAGTGTTTTTCTCTGAAAACAGTGGAGGCAAAATAAGAATAAGATAATGAGAAGAATCAGGAATCAGGCAGCCTGAAGAGAAGTGCACAAATACACACAGTCTGTCTGTTTTGCTGTCTCTTTGTCTCCTTATTCTCCTGTGCTCTTGTCTATCAAATTCAGATTGATGGCGATAACGACGTGAGGAACATCATAACTCTGATGCACTTGGACCTTTAAAGCCTCTGGCCCCTATTAAACCCTGTCAACGTGCCACGATTCAGGAGGGTCCAAATCCAACCTAGCACCACGAGAACCTTTATCTTACACCAATCAGAACAAGTAGAAGATTGGACATGACAATATTTATCTCAATTCTGAGCTCTGCTCATTCCTCTTTTGAAGTCTTCTTTTAACACATGGATTCAAAGGAATGTTATTGCAAGTTATTAATCAAATGTAGAAATGTCAACAGTAATATATGGAGAAGCAGTGAGAAAATGTCTGAAGCCTTAAGGTCAGCGATTGGTAATTGAGAGGCTACGAAAGTGATTTTTTTTTCCTTTCAAATTCTTCTGTGCTCTCTCTGGTAAGATATAGAGATGATATCAGCTAATCTCAAACACTAATTCCTCCAGCTTCATAACAAAAGCACATTGTGCTTGGAAAAAAAGAAATCCTGCTGCTGTCAACTTATCTAGACAATAAAGCAGCACTGCAGATCCAAAAGGGAGGGAGAGGGTCACAAAGAGAGAAAGCAAAGAATGAAAGGATATAAGAAAAAAAAAACAGATTTATGAAAGGTTAGAAGAGGTTTATGAGATTTGGGAGCCACATTTGTTGGGAGAAAGAATATGATTTACTTTATCAGTGGCAAACAAGATGTTATTTATGAAATAGGGTTTTGTTTTGCTTTGTTATGAGGGCAAGGCAAATCGTACATATGAGGACTTCACACTGGTCTCTGTCCTTGTCTCTTCTTCTCTCTTTCTTTTTCCTGTTAAATTGCTTTTATTTTGGTGTTTCTCCGTTGGGATGCAGTTTAAGGTTGACAGCAAGATGTTACAAGTCTTTCTGATCGGTAAAAACAAAATAAGGCAGCTTTCCACGTGCATATGTATCAGTGCATGCTCGTGTACCTTCAATGTAGCTGTCAGTTTGCGTCTCTGTGAAAAGAAACCAGCAAGCAAGGCGAGGCTTTGCCTGAAACTCATAAACCAAAAATGAGGCAAAGTCTGTGAGCTTGCTCAGGCTGCCCCCTGACAGAGCATATTGTTCTCGCTGTAACACATGTGGCGTAATTATAGTGCCGTAATTAAGCCATCATTGGTTTTCTCACTCACGACTGCTGCCTAGTAGCTCACCTGTAAGCTATTCTGTTACTTGGAACTGCTGCTACTCTTCATTAATCATTTTCAGATTCCCCACTACCACCCCAACATCAGCCTGTTTAGTCCAAATTTACACCCTCTAAATTAACTCTGAGAAATAAAGTATGTTTCCTAAATTCCATTCTTAGAAGGACTAGACTTTTTCTTATGTTAATATGAATATTTTATTAATTGATACATAGATATACATACTGTTGATCAAATTACAGAATGGAAATTGAAACTATGACAGGTTTTTGTTAGCCATGTATAAAAAAGCATTCAGGTTAAACTAGTAGCCTGTAGCTGACAGCAGAGCTGGAGGCTAAATATGAGAAGAATGAAGGAGGAAGAGTGTGGGACAGAGGGAGACAGTGAAGATACTATGTCCACGACAGAGGAGCAAAGACAGGATACCCGAAAACACAAAAGAGATGATTGATAGGGAGAATTTTAATTGTGCATATTAAAATGTACAGGTAGAGTAGAGTAAATTTCATGTTTCAGCTCGATGGAGCGGACCCTTTGTGTTTTGGAATAATCTTTGATGTCATTTCAAATAGAAAGCAAATCTTTAAAGTGTGAATAAAGTGTTTAATCAGTTTACTTCAATAACATGGAGAGTTTTGCTGGTAAATAGCCATAATAAATACAAAATAACCCCAGTGCACAAAGCAAATCCCAAGATTCCCAAGAACCCCATGACTTATGCTTGGGGTTCTTAACCACTCGGTCCTTCACTACGAATCTAAAAAGTACAAGATATCAGGTATTGCAGGCATTTATTTTTCTTTCAACTAATCTTCTGAAGTTAGCTCGTCACATGTCTGGAGAAAGGCATGGACAGTCCTGGACATCTGTGGACTTCCTAGGAACATGCCCATCAATTGTAAGTACAGTGAAGTCCAGGATTCTGGATTCAACGTCTGAGTCTACGCTCACAGAAGATAAACTTGTTATTGTCACTCCCCCTGGAATAGATGGTGAGGCAGCTGTTTATCACTGCTGGATGTTCCTGTTTTATTTAAAAATGAGGCCGGTCTAAAAGAGCAGCACACAAAAATATTTTAGATAGAGTACTTACAGCATTATCTCAGTATACAAAGTGGTTTTCCATTTGAGAAGGAAAAGCGCATTTGGACTAATATATTCAAATCATCTCCTAGGTAAATGTGAGCAAATGCCTGCAGCCAGGTTCCAAAATCTTGGGGAAAGCATAAAAATGTCATTTTCTGATATTAAAAAGACTTTTGGTATTTGTGACCTGTGAGGTTTGTTTGTGCTGTTTTCGTTGTTGTCTGTTTGCTGAAAGGTTTGTCTTGCAAAGAATGGGGCAAACAAGCTTAGGCTTGTTGAAATCTGTGATACCAGTTCATGCAACATACTTTTTCCTAAATATAAACATTAATAAATGATGCATACCCATGGCTTTGAAATAAGACGTTGAGCAATCACATATGGGTGTAATATTTGGTCGTCCACATACTTTGTTTGCTTATTCAATATGTTTGGCCATGAAGAGTATTTATCTGAGATTTACATTCCTTTACACTCCATTCTTGGATTTCCTTCACATTCCATATCCCAAAATCTCTGAAATTCATGAGTCAACAGCAATGTCTACGAAAAATAATAGAAATATTATACTCTACATGAGTCACAATTCTCACACGGTACTACACTATGCAACTGCATGAACCTTCTACTCCTAGTAGTGTGTGCGTGCATATGTGTATGTGTTTGTGTGTATGCCTGCATGTCGGTAGATTTTTAAAAATATATATTAAATAGGCAGACTGTTTTTGTTTACTGTCTACTAAACAGTAAAACCATTCCTGTCTGTGTAAAAGAGACATTTCCATTCTACCTTATTACTCCAATCTGCCAGGCACACTCACAAGACTGTCAGTCACAGCTTGGGTAAGAAAAAAAAAAGATTACGGGCACTGATGGTAGCATAATATTGAAACTGGCAGAAAGTAAAGTGGAGCAAAACTCTGGTTTGAAAATGGGCCCAAGGAACAGAAGTGCCTGTCATTTAGGATGTGTGTGTGTGTGTGTGTGTGTGTGTGTGTGTGTGTGTGTGTGTGAGTGAGAGAGAGAGAGAGAGAGAGAGACAGAGAGCATTTATAAATGTGTGTTTGCATTGTTTTTCTGTGTGTAGAGTCACAGAAATAAAAAATGCTGACCTCTGTGCTCATTACTTTCTCTCCTAACGGTAGCATCATGCCACACTGACAAGGAGGTTCCACTCATTTCTCCCTTTGGTCCTACACTCACCTGCAAAACGTGCTGACAGACAGGTAACTATCGGAACATTTTGATATAAAAAAGGAAAAAAAAAACATCCTGCAAAAAAAGTTACCAGGAGCAGATAAAATAATGTTGATTGCTGCAACAACAACAACTTATTCAGCAGGAGTTTGTGCAACGAGTACTGGAAATGCATATAGAGCTCTGTAATAATCTTTACTGTTATTTTTCAGTCCGGACTTGTCCAGCCATCCATGTTCTTCTCCTTATACAATTCAGGGTCTGTCTCAGCTGGCATGGGGTGACGTGCAGGGTGTCAGTATATTGCAGGTTCCCAGACTTATTGTTATAAAGAATAATACAAAAGTAAAAAAGGTGAAAAATTCTACCTCTGGGAAATATGAAAAGTAAACTTATTTAAGTAAGTAGATTGCAAACATAATTTTTCAACATTACACAGATTTTAATCCAGTTGTTTATGCATATTAAAAAATATATAAAATCGACTTTTAGCTGCTCCCTTGCCAGATGAGGTCACCACAACAGGCATCACCACTTGTGTCATTTTGCAGTTTTTACAAGAGATTTTTTTTCCCAATGCAACTCTAAAGGCCATTTTTTCTCCAACTAAAATCAAATCAGCAAGTTTTTCCTTGTCCAGGGGATGTGTTAACTACTACACCACTGCAGGCACAAATTAAGACATAGATGCTGGGGCTTAAAGGTAGGTTTGTCAAACAAGTCACAACAATCAATACAAAGACAAACTGAAGTAACAATAAAGTGCAATGACCACTATCAGTTTGTCTGTATAGGTAATGTGGCTCCGGGAGACTGAGGTAGTCTAGCCGGCCTGTTGTCATCAACGGCTTATTATGGCATAGAGGAAAAAAGGAGCTGGCCTGACCACTCTTTCTCTCTTCTTCTCTCCTCCACATGCCAGACAGGTTCCTGGGCTGACAGATATAGACTCTTTGCTCATTCATTCATGCATACGCCACACCACTGATTTACTGATGTTAGATGCAGTAGTGCAGTGTGTATGTATGTGTGTGTGTTGCTCTCTTCTGTGCAAGCTGCCACTTGTTTTCCCCGAGGAGCCAGTGTGCACCTGGTCCCACTCAGCAATCAGCCACCAAACAGTACAAAGGCTGGGTAGGAGCTACTTGGTCAGTTTCTTGGGATTTGTGCTTTAGCAGGAAATCTATGCCATAACTACATCACAACCCCAAACCCATCTGAAACTCTCTCCCAAAAATTATCGCACAACCTGACATGAACCTCCCTATAAAATGTCATTACACGTCACATGGACGCAACCCACAACTATGTCCTCAAATCACAGAAACTATGGGAATGGACATGAAGAAATGTAGGCAGAAGTGGAAAAACATGAGGGAAAAATATGTTTGCTGCTCTGTTTGGCTTCTTTCTTTTTTACTATTACTTTTACTGCCATTGCTCCCCTCATCTTCTGGCTACGGGGGACGTGGGGCTTAACAGGTTAAGGGGCTTTTCCATTTTCATCTTTTATAAATAAAATGGTTAATGCTTACTATACTGGTGTGGACTCTGTTTTTTGTTGTAGCTGAAATAACTTGTAACAAAGGAAATAAGTCACCAAACTGTTTTTAAAATCTGGTTTTTACAATTTGAGGTGTGTCTGGTGCTCACTGTCCCAAGCATCATGTTCATTCATGATCTATTCATTGAGGTTTGTGGGGATTTATTTATGCAAAGCTCTTCAATCAGGTTGATCATGGATGTGTGAGAGAAGAGAATATTAGGAATAAGATGTAAGCAGATCATCTGTTGTTTTGACCTATAATTTGACCAGCCAAAAGAAAAAAAGCTATATGCCTGTATGTCTGTATGTATATGTATGTACTGTTCACATCATTGGATAATATATAAAAATTATACCACCATTACTTCATATCATAGTTACATTGGTATGGTTTATATAATTTCATTCCGTTGTTATATCGTTTATACTTAACTACAAATCACCTGCACATTCTACACTGAAAGCACAGGTACTTTTCTCATACTCTTGTTCTGACCTAATCGTATGTTAATCTTTTTCAGTTCAACAATCTAGAGAAACTTGAGATAACAGATAATGTGTTCAGGTGCCGATTTTAAAACAAATCTCAATACAGCTGTTCAGGATTGCACACATCTTCATGTGTGTGAGTCTCATTATTGTGCAGTCGGGCATGCGTGTGTTTAAAAGGCATGGAAACCAGCCAACTGAGCCAGAGTGTTAAAAGCTTGTACACATTTGGCAGCTGGTGCTGGCAGGTAATCCAGTCGAGTGAAGGATGGACTACGTGCCAAAAACACATTTGCTTTGAATAAAAAGGTGAATAGGGAAGGAGAAAGAAAGAGAACTGAAGAATGACACAAGTGTTTGTGTAGCAATGTGTAGTCATCATGTTTGTCTGCGTGTTCAGGTGTAAACTGCTGAGATGTAACAATAAGATACATGTATATGTAATTCATTCACAAAATTATTGAGGGTCTGCCAGTGCTTGCAACACTCACACTGGACCCATGTTGTAAAACAGGGCCCCTTTAGAGGTGGAAATGCAACAGTATTTCCTCCTGAAGCAGTAAAAATGTTATCACAATCAAGAAACTTGGTGTCAAACCTGCAGAAATATGCGCCGTCTTTGAAGGGAAATCTTTGCCTTATTTCCCATTTGTTAAACAAGAAATTACAAGGTAATAATATGTGATGCAAAAGTATTATAACAAAAATAACATTGTCATCAACCTTTTATATTAATTATACGGTATTATAATATTTGATACATTCTTAGACCTATTTTGGTATATTGCCATGTGACACATGAGATGTGCCGGGTCACGGCACCAAGTGTTAAAAATGTTTCTTTTAATTCTTAGGGCCAAGAAAACACAGCTCAAAAGTGGTCTTTTACTTTAAAAAATGATCTTTATTTACATATTCCGGAATATGGAGACCTGAGCACACAACCCCAGGTCTGAAGCACAAAACAGGAAACCTAGTCATTTATACAGACGTCACACACTTTAAGTTTCGATCAAACACTCTGCTTAGTTTCACTTTTCGCCTGCAAAAGCATGTAATTTCCTGTCAGTCCTGTCAGCACAAACTGTACTAAGAGTTGGGCCTCTCTTATCCAGAAAACAATATAATAGCAGATAAGTTTTCAGATTATATTTTAAATTCCAACACATGCTAACAATAAAATCCACTAATGGCAAAGTACAGCATAGGATACAATCAATAAAGCAGTTTGGAAAAGCTACTAATGTTATCATCCATGCTATCAGATGCCTAAAAATAATGCAAAACTTAGGACTGAAAAGTAAAACCTAATCTACACTATATAATTACATGCATTCTAAGATGTTAAACATTTTATGATTGCCATCAGCCACAGTCTTTCTCAGTGACTGGTCTGAGGAGAGAGCTACGAATGGAGCGCCAATAACATCACTTGATTTCAAACCCAGTAGACTAGACTAATGGGAGATTCTACAACAACGCTGTAGGCAATCACCTCTATCATTAATGTAAGACCAGATGATGGAATTCATAATGCAAGAATTAAATTGAGTTTTTGGATACTGATTCCAAGTGCTGAACTTGGAGACAGTCAAGATATAAGATGCTTTACAATGTCTGTGGTAGAGTCTGAAATTAACAGATATATATTTTTTTATTTCTTTATCCTGACTAATCTTGAGCATGTGCTTATTTTGCTGATCACTGTTTATTATTACACATGTGTCACATTATATTAGGGCTGCTCGATTATGGCAAAAATGATAATCACGATTATTTTCACTGAAATGGAGATCTCGATTATTTGACGATATTTATTTAACCCTTACGACCTACTATAGAACCAAGTCCACCAGAGCTTATATTATTTTTTTACATGTTGTAGTGCCATTTGTGGGAGCATTTCAAGTTGCTATACAACTGTTATAGCCCATATTTTAATAATATGTATGCATTAAGTCCATAGTAACTACATTAATTGCAAGAAAGTGCAATAAACTACAAAAAAATTGAAAATTGTTTTTTTTTTTTTTACATATATTTCTACTTGGAGAAATTTAAGAGGTTTATCCCTCAAAACTTTAAATACAAAAAAGTTGCAAAAAATAGTTTACAACAACAGGAAATTTATTTTGAGTGTCTTCATAGTTTTATTTTGGAGATACACCAATTTTTATATACTGCAAGAAAAATGAAAAAACAATCCTATGATGCAAATTTGCAAAAAAAACAGCATGTGCATCAAAATAAACTATTTCCAGCAGTGCAATTCGAGTTCTAAGCATCACAGAAACTATTCAGAAAAGTCAAACATGACTTATAAAAACACCAGTATAGGCTTTTAAGGCCTACAAGTAAAAAACTACATTTTCCGCGAAAATAACATCACTTCCGGTTTCGGGCAAGAAATGGCGGACATGCGATAGTTCGCGCTGACGTCTGTTTCAATGTGGGAAGTGTTACAAACAGCTGATCGGATCGGCAAAGCGTGTTTCTGGAATATTATGTTTTTGTTCCTGCAAGCACTTTTTATGCAATTTTTGCAAACTCCTTTCAACTGTTTAGAAATTACAGGCACATTAGTATGTAGTTTCACATCCTCAAAGACTTTTCAAAGAAGGTAATTGGACAATTTACTGGCAAGTAGTTTCATGGCAAAGTGAGCCTTTCCTTCATTAATCCATCACAAATCAAGAAGGAAAAAGATCTGAAGTTGATTCCAAGTATGTGATTTGCATTGGGGTTGTCTATCTTCATAATGAAACTTCCTTTTCACTGGAGCTTTCAATGTGAGATGAGGATACTGATGTAATTGAAGGAGGCTATCATTAGGCTGAAAAACCTATCAAAGAGATAGCAAAAACCTTAGGCATGGCTGTAATAACAACTGGGTACATTCTCACACAGAGGGAATGGACTGACCCGCTCAGCAACACCAAAATGTCTGGAAGATCCTAACAGACAACTTTATATCCACTAGGTCACTGGTGATCCACAGGATTAGGGGAAGATTTTGCATAAAATCCATATATTTCTTTATAGAATTGTTACCTATTTGGAACACCAAATGTGAAAATGTCACGGTCTGGCTGGGGCAGACCGTATGTGTTGCAGAGGAGGACTCAAACGCAGACCAAAACGTGGTGTGGATTAACAAAACAAGCCGTTTATTGAGGCTAGCAACGAGGGTACAAAATAATAGGGCATCGGTGAAAACTAAACAATAACCTAAACTGGGTGAAGTAATAACAAAACATGAAAAACCTTAACCATAGTGAACTGACAGAGATACCTGGAGATGAGACATGGATGAGCAGACGACCTGACAACAAATGACTGAAAGCACACGGACTAAATACACACAGGAGTATAATGAGGGAAGTGGGAACACATGGGGAAACAGCTGGCACACATGAACATAATGACGTCACAGTGGAAGAGTAAACTGAACACGATGAACCCAGAAACACCAGACCTCTTCACAATAAAACAGGAAACATAATGAGACGCAGACATGACAACCAGAACTTGACAACGTAAGACACAGACATGAAACACAACAAGAGCAGGGGAGACTTAACATGGGTTGGAAACACGAGGGGGAATTAATAAGAACTAGAATCACCTAGGCATGGTAACAAATGAACTGAAACTCAAAACACTGGGTCATAAGACCCAGGACCGTGACAGAAAAACCGGAAACAGGAAATATGCAACGCCAAAGTCATTCATGAGGTCAACATTTTCTAATTGCTGAAAATGTTTCTAATTTCTATGTGGTTAAAGCAAAAGTTGGACATTAAGGATTTAAAGCTTGTTGCTTGCAGCGCCTAGCAACAATAGATGCTATGCTGTTTTATTACACAAATAAAATAATAAAATGTCAACAACAAACATGTTTTGAATGATGTATAGTTGTTAGCTCCCAGTTTCCAATGTCTGTGCCTCTTTTGCTCACCTTTGTAATGACAAGATTAAGATGACAGGTTGTATCACTCAGGTCAGGATATTTCAAGACCTTAACTAATCTTTCCTTTTCTACACACACGAGAAAAACACAGCAAGTGAGCCAGAGGAGCAAAAAATATAGATGAAACGTATAAAAAAAGTAAAAGTAGAGAAAATTGACATGCCACTATACTTGTGGGGGCCAACAGTCACTTTTGGGGACAGAATGCCTGTTGGCCCCCATGAGTTTGAAGGCACCCCGCGCCACCAAGGAAGAGGGCCACACCAGAACACGCCACACGCCAACCACACATCCCATAACCAACAACCACCCAGATCCCAAGGAGGGGCAGAAGCAATCTAGCGGGTAGTGGGACCATGTGCCAGAGGGGTCATAGCTCAATAAACCCCAGCCATGCATACATTGTGCATTTCTATTTGCACTCTATCATTTTATTAACCCTCCCATCTCACAAGTCTGATTGCAAAAGCTGCCAGACAGGACAGTTTTTAAAAAAAAGAAACATCAGCTTTTAAGCAACTTTGTCACCGTCTGCTATTTTTAACATAATTTATTTTTTGCTTTCTACATAACTTAGTTCCTTCTGGCTTTCTCTAGGTAATAATGAACATGTCTTACAATTACAAGCATTTTCCCAGTGTGACTCTGCATTAATGAATGCATATGATTAAATTATTAAGATTGTTTGCTTCATTAATTTTTTCATTATTATGCCATGTACACTCTCTGGAATTAAATTGTGTTAAACGTCCGTTAGCTTGTTTGGGAAAGCAGTAGGAAAGCAAAATGATCCGTGCACTCTGTATAGTTTTTAACATTCAAAAAGTCCCGTATTCAGTAAGTGAAAATAAAATAAACAATAAAAGGTGAATCAAATGGACCATTACGGCAAGGCTGGGATGGTCAGTTTGGTAAAGTAAATCCGTTGGGCATCTTTCTTTGCCTTTAGACAACAATTCTGATGGCAAAAGAGCCAAACGGGACAGGCCAAAAAAAAAAAAAAAAAAAAAAAAAACCCATTCAAAAAGTAAGTAATTGTGTAAGGAAATGAGCATCTTCATTAAATAAATTAAGTAAATGAAACTTTTGAAGTTCTTGTTGCGTTCAATTCTTCACCTCTTCCTTATTAAACAAGCTTTGATCATTTCTTTTTTAATGACACTTGCGAAACAATTTCTTTAAATATACGGTAAATAAACTGGAAACCTGGACCTTAATGGCCAATCCTCTTATCATCTATATGGGAATGGTATTACGGCTGAGCGAGTGTTTGAAGAGCAGACCCAAAAGCAGACGTATGGGAGACAAAACAAGACTGTAAGAAAATGCGAGCTGTTTCTTTAGGCTGGCAGTAAAATGTGGAAAACAAAAGGACAATGGCGAACTAAGGCAAAGACCAAAAGCTAAACTAAACTGGCAAAAGCTAGAGCTAAACATGAAAACTATGACAAATACATGAACATGAACCTGAACAGGGGCATGCAAAACCGATGATGAGAGGAAACAAAGCAAGAGCATGAACATGAACCTGAGCAGGAGCATGAAGACATATGAAATCCACATGAAACACATGACAGACTCGGGACACAAGGAGAGACACATGAGAACAGATAAGGGAGACGAAAGCACTGACGTAACTAAAAGTAAAATACAGAGGACAAGACAAACTACACAGAGGACAGGAAAAGTAACTAAATAACAGAAGAACTTAACATTAATGCAATCTAACATAAGAAAAGCAAAAATACAAAATAAACTCAAAACGCTGGGTCACAAACACAGCCCTGACAAATGCAGCATTATGCACAAATGCCTCACTCTGCCTAAAACATGTTGATGAGCATGTTCATCTCTTCATGACCAAAGTGTACTCATCCTCTGATGGCTGCTTCCAGGATAACATGAGGTGAAAAAGCTCAAATGATGATTCTTGAATATGTACGGAAATGCATAGTCACTTCCATAGTCACCAGGTCTGAATCCAGTTGAGCACAGTAATGTGTAACAAAGTTGAAAAGGGTTGATCCTTGACCCTGGTGTGGAAGCACTGTAATACAATAATATGTCATACAGATTGGAACAGTGTCACTGAGTACAACTTGGCTATGCAGAAAGAAAAAATGCCTATGACACATATTGCTTCTATAATAATCCATTATCAGTTAAGTTTCTTATCTAGGGAATGATTGTGACCTCACAGAAATGGGATATTTTCTGAGGAACTGTTTCTTTTGTACTCCAGATGAGTATAGAAAAATGAAAGTCATTATGAGTAAATAATTCTTTCTTTTTAGTTCCACCTTAATGTGACCCTATCAGCCCCGCACCCTCTCCAATCGCATCTTACACACACACACTACTATTCCTCTTTGATTTGTTACAAGATATTACACGAGATGGAAAACACATAAATATGGGAGAACCAAGAGTTCCAAAAGTTCACTGGACAGCAGAATGATGAATGTGTGCTTCTGTGGCTTTTTTTCTGCTGTATTTCAGATAAAGAAAGGTACCTTAACTCACTGGCTAGACCCAGTTCTTTCAAACTGTACTACTTTATGTCACACTGTATAGCATTGCATTTCAATTAATTTCCTTGCTGCCAAGAAGGTAATCAGGTGGATTATCTGTCTCTGATATAATATAAATTGATCACCCAGGCTTATTGTGTTTTTTTCCCCCTCAAAGTCATTGATTAGAAGTATAGAGTTCAGTGATGTACCATCTACTCTAATGCAATGGTATATAATTTTGTTGAAATGTCTTTTATTGCTTTGCCCTCTCTCTGTCTTTTAGGTGGTCCTAGTCTATCTTGGAATGAAAGGGACATCAACTAATGCAGCTCCCATGGGGCTTCTATGCTATGGAAGGTGAGGTATGTGGCGTCTCTCTTTTCCATCCACCTGGCATCAGCTATTTGTGGTTTCTACTCGACAGCACCCATGAGACATCCATTCACTGCTTGCCTTCTGATGTCAACATTTTATTGATTTGTGTTAGTGTGGTAATACATTTTATTTGATTTACAAAAAATAAGTTTTACAGACACACTTTGTTTGTGACAGCGTTTTTTAAAAAAGGGTCCTTGCACAACTGATTATTCACACAACCTTTACTGGTGGTGTAAAAACAATGTTAGAAAACTTGCATTTCTGTGATTGCTGAATGGCAAGAAATACACTGCATGAAGTGAACTTCATAGATAGATACTGTCTTAGAGGAAACCATTGCTTACAAAATAGGTCATTTAAAAAGTATAGGATGCTTGATTAATACTTGGTAAGACACTTTTTTAGTTACATAAAACCAAAATGAATTTGATAATACCATTTTTACCATGATTGTTGGGTGGCTGGGACTAGCACAGTGACTGCATAGTGCTGACCATGCTTCTAGATGGAATCATATTGGCTGTCATCAGTGTAAAAGATGTGTTACATATGGAATATATCTGCCATGACGGGATTTTTATATACCCAAATATGGAAAAAACACACTCAAAGTGGAATTTAGAACAACAAAATTTCCAATTGAGAAAAGTTGAGGAGAATGGCGTGGAATTTTGTCATCTGTCATCATCCACGTAGAGCTGCTATTAATTTGTCATCAAAAGTAGACACACAAGTACTGGGGCACCTACATATTACACCTGCAGGAGATGCTCAGCCATAGAAACCTATGTGGTCCGCCACGTTGTAGGTGATTTGCTGTGGTTCCTAAATGCTTCCAGCTTGCAATACAGTTCATCACAGAATGTGATGGGATGAAATTTCACAAACTGAGTTTATGCAATGTCTGTTAAAGTACCACACTAGAATTCAGCTTTTTAGGACAACCTGCACTTTCACAAATGTTTATAAAGGCAGACTGCATGGTTAGCTTCCTGGACTTGAATTCAGACATTAAGAGGTGTAGACCAGTGCTTTTGTCTTTATAGCGCATAACTATTACATCTTACTAATTAAGTGTTTGCTTACTTTTTACTTCGAGAAGCTTTACTTCAAGGCATAATTAAATTCTTCACTGCAGACTGATGGTGATCTGCACAAATAATATGACTCTATCAGATAAAAAAAAGAAAACTGATAAAGATCTATAGTTGAACCATCTAAATTGTTAGGGTACTTTCAAGCAGTAAATGGCCATTCCCAAGTGCGTGCTCAAAGTGTCCATTTAGTTTCTTATTAACATTGTCCACACAAAGAAACCATACAGAGTCAGTGTGTATCTCCTGCTGCCACAGCCATTGTTCAGTAAAAGCTCACTGATGAGGCTGCTAGTAAAAACCTTTCTCAACAACACTTCAAGTAGCAAACAATCAGACGGCACGAGATAAGGTGATCCTCCATGACTGGTTATTTATTTCCTTTAACCTTGAGTCTCATTAAAACAAGTGGATGCTAGATGGAAATATGAGGAAATTGTGTAGGCATATGAAAAACCTACATAAGTCTTGAGGACCCATCATTATCATCATCAGCAATTTATTGAAACATAAACACAAACTGAAATACAATACGCACTACACATG